>NW_015389343.1:11883-66703 GCF_001527695.2 Protobothrops mucrosquamatus
AACCGGAAATCACTTTCACTTCTTGCTGAAAAGTATCAATCCATCGCCATTTTAATTTCACTTTTCCTCATTCCAACACACGTACGGGGAGAAACTTATTATCCAAGTTAAAGTAAAGTCCAAAATAAAAAGCAAGCTTCCAAAGTTGGTTCGTCTGCTTACAAGTAAAACTCACAATTAACTTCAAGTTGCAGCAGTGCCGGCGGCTTCTAGCTTCGCCGAAGCGAAGGCGTCCTGGATCGCGGAGAATCCTCGGGGCTCTGGAGTTCTCACCTACATCGTCCATATAGGACGACTCGGGAACTCAACTCCTACCCCGGGCAGCTCACCTATCCCCTTATACCCAGGGGAAAGGTATCAAGCCGTTTGACAGCTGGTACTGGCTGTCAAACTGGCTTTTACGCGAAACAGGCGGGAGGCAGCAAACAGCTGCGACCGACGAAGTCGCCTGCCACCGGAAGTCCTAACTTTCCTTTCTCAACACCAAAGTGAGCAGAGAAAAAGAGGGAGAGGTGGCCTTGAATGGGACTGAGAAAAAATGAAGATGCAACAGTATTAGGAACCATCAGTGGTTATATCTTTAGTGGCAAGGAGGTGATCAGATCAGATGCTGTTTCAGCATGTAGTTATAAAAAACTTTTCTGTCTAACTGACAGGTAGCCAGAGAGCAAGTACACAAGATCTACCTGATTCATTTGGGACATTTCATAATTTCTGAAATTTACCTCAGAATAGGTAATATAGCATAAATTACTCTAGTTTCAACTACAGTACTTATGTTTTAAGTTGGGAGGAGGAATGGACACTTCTATAAATTGCCATTAGATTGCAAAAAACTGTCCCCAAATCAACTTTATGTTCCACGATTTCTGATTTTCAACACACATTCTTGGATATTATTGGTACCTCACTACAAATAGCAATTACACAGTTAAAATCTTCAGCAGAAAGAAGGCAAGGCAACTGGAAACTATAAAGATCAGCAACAAACTATAGAGTTTAATGACCAACCAATTCTTTTCAAGGGCTTCAGCAGCATGCCTATTTTTTGGTATAGTGCAGTCTTCTTAAATATAATTAGCAAAGTGAGCTCACATTATTTAGTTTGCATCTGGATCAGTAATTAACTCAGCAAATTAACTGGTGGACAGGAGGAAAAATAAAAATAATAATTGATTTTACCGGATTCCAATACCTTACCTCCCAAATGCAGCACTGGTATAGATAGATAACTTTATTTAAGCCTTGGAGAAGAGGACTATTCTCTAGCAAGGTTTATAACAGTGGTTCTCAACCTTTTTAATGCCGTGACCCCAACCGGTCGTAAGTCGAGGACTAAACCGGTCGTAAGTCGAGGACTAAACCGGTCGTAAGTAGAGGACTACCCAGCTGGTCGTAAGTCGAAGACTTTCCCTGCCCGGGAGCACCGCGCATGCGTGGTTCCGCCCCCTGCGCCGGCCGAGGCGTAGCTGGCAAGCGGCAGAGACGGAGCAGGCTGACCACCAGCTAGCCCAGCTCAAGGGAGGTATAAGGCACCCGCCGGAAAAGGGGAAAAAAATGGCGGACAGCTTTGCTTGGCGACCCCCGTGAAATGGTCGATCGACCCCAAATGGGGTCGCGACCCATAGGTTGAGAACCGCTGGTTTATAAAAACAAATGGCCATGTGAAAAAAAGTATTTAATTGTATAACAGCAGAGGGTGGGGAGGAAAAATATGTTTCTTTAGGGCCTGTGCAACTTAAGAAGTTGAATTAAGTTCCACTTTATCAGTGATATCCAACTGGATCAAACAGACTCGCTCGCTATCATCTAAAACAGATGAAATAGATCATGCAAGTGAGAGAAACCCAGCAGCAGAAAAATTCCTATTTAGTGGGGATTTAGGAGGATGAAGTGAAACTCCATACTGTACATATGACCAAAACACATACTATCACTATTTTAATTGAATTTCACAATAATTGATGTTTATTTGCATATTAGCACAGATTGAATGAAAGCTGTAAAACTAAACTGGATTCTTGCTAATCCTTAAGAATTTGTATAAATCAAACTATGGCTTTCAAAACCCTAATCAATTGTAATCTATTCAACAAATGATGGTTAAGGCTAATTTAAATGCAGTGAGTATATTTTCAGTTTCACTTAAGCTGGATCTAATCTATTGCACTTTTCTCTGCAAACAAAATCTTTGAGCCTTTGATCAAAACAAAATGCTGAGGATACCTATTTCAATGAAACTAAAAAGTCTACTTGGATGCAAATGACTTGAGTCAGTTTTCAAACGTCTTGTTTTTAAAGCAACATTTGTAATACATTGTTGTGACAGTTTCTCGAATGAATTGTTGCAAGAGTGTCAAAAATGTCATACTGTATAGTATGGAAAATTTTCACACAAGTTGTTGTGGGATCTCTATGGAGAGCCTTCACTTTCACATGGCAGGTAGATTACTTAAATCACTTGCAGTACTCTGGCTTTGATTTTCACCAGTATATTTAGATTTAAAAAGCAACATGTAAATTAAACAACCATCTTCAAGCAATAGTCTGGATAGCAGTACCCAGTAATATATTTGTGGTTTCCCTAGAACAGGCATGTCAAACTGCTGACCTGTGGACCGGATGCGTCATGCCAAAACCGCGCCCACCCCATTGCCGGCAATGGGGAAAAAGTCCCGATACATCACGTGACGTCACGTGAGGTCACGAGTTTGACATACCTGCCCTAAAACATCTTTATGGGAAATTTCCAGGCAAGAGGACCTCGTGACCCCTACCGATAGCACTGAAAAATGCATGTTTTCAGGAAGCGAATTATATCACAAAATTATTTCATCAGAACAGGTAACCACCCCATCAGATGACTCAAGCCAGAGGTGTTGATTGAATAACACAAAAACTCTCTTCCAGATGAGAAGCAGCAATCCTGTTCATATCACTGCCTTTATTAATGACTCCATCAGCAGCCCTGTCAAATTAGCTACTGCGGTCTCATTAAACAAAAGCTTTCTCAAAACCTTGCACATACAAATACTATGAAAACAAAGCTATTTAGATTAGCAAGACATTTTAAAAGCCCCACCCCAGTTATTCGCTGTATCTTTCCACGATATACTTCTCTGGCCTGATCCTCTTTCTGATTAATTGCTCTTGAAGTGGTAAATTGGTAAAAAAAAAAAAAGGGGGGGGGACTACTGTGGAGGGAAAATGGTATAGATATCAAATGAATAAAGGTCAGACAGTTAAGCAGTAGGGAAATGGAAAAGTCAGTGTTCCAGCCAGGGTCCTGTTCTCATTTCCTCATCTGCTTTCTTTAGCAGTCAAAGAAAAAGAAGATAGGGGTAGAGACAAAAGCTCTCCATAATTGCTTGACTCTGGGCATGAGATTGGAAATCTGGGAGGGAACATGAGGCAACCACGTCTGTCACTAGGAAAACTGTCCATACCATAGTTCCAGAAGTGCACAGTGTTGAATTGTGAACCACAATTGAATTAGATGCTACAGTGCTGTAGAAGCCCTGTAGTAAGGATGCAGGAAGCAGCGTGAAAAGACCCTCCAGAGGAAGCAGAAATGTCTGTAGCATTTTCCTGCCTCTCTGGCTATTACTGTCCTCATTTGTGTAACCATGGATGGCTCAGTAAAATGCTGTACGAGTAGAGATACTATTAGAGTGGGTTGTCCTAGTCTTTACTCGTAGTGGATCACTGAAGATCCATATAAGAGTTGTTATTTGCTGGGTCAAAAGAAACAAGAAAAGATGAACTGTAGAAAGTATTCTACACTGGAGGCTTCATGCTATGCCCATTATCCCTCACAACATAAAACACTCAAATGAAACAAGGTTACTTTAGAGCTGAAACATCTGCTTTCTCCTTTATTCTTGTGGGACCATGAACCTAAGATTAAGCTTCTGGCTTGACAATGTGAAAAGCAAAGTTAATATCCACCATAACCTGCATCTGACTTAGGACCAGCAGAGTTGTATTTTCCCATTTCTCATGCATCATTCCAAAAAGATCCACAGAGTTACGGCTGCAATTAGCCTAGGTGTGGTATTGAGATAGTCCTATCTCATGCCAAACTGCGCCTCTTCAAAGAGGAATGAACTTTTCCCAAGGCACGTGGAACATATTTGTATAAATCAGAAACAATGATGTCTGCAATTAAAAATAAAAGTAGAGTGATGTAGTAGTGGAAGGAAACAGGAATCTACATCAAACAAGGACTGTTGAAAATTTTTACACAACAAACTACAACATCTGGCAGCTCACCTGCTACCTAGGAATGAAACTGTGGCCATGAGGCAGGGGAGGAGAGGGAATCTACATTTCCATGAGATTATGAAACTGCAACTATGAAAATAATTATACCTTCAGGGACATTTCTACACTCCCAGCTGTTTTGTGAGAATAATCTCTGACCACATTCTAACATTTATTTTCAGGGGAGGAATACTTACTTAGGCAATAGATCAGATGAAATTATTTTGATGAAAAAAAAAAGACGTAAGTCCTGCTAATAAAAGGCTTTTGATTCCTTTCCATGTCAAGTAGATTTTGTTTCCCACCACCAACTCCACTACTAACAAAAAGAAAGTGAGATTATGTCTTTTGGGAGCTCAAAGTTACAAAAAAAGAAACATCAATTTTTAAATTATTCCTTGATTAGCAGGACATAATTTCCTCCCACGCATCCTGCTCTCTCCCCACCCATTTTTTAATCATATTGCTGAATTTTCAGTGTTTATTGTTTCATTGTTTTACTATTGTTATGTTTACATTTTTGTAATTTTATGTTTTTATTGTTGTAAACTGCCCAGAGTAACCCCACAGCGAGATAGGCAGCAAATAAATTGAATGAATATAAACAAACAAAGAAACAAAGAAATAAATAGGCTACAGAAGCAGGTGGACTTGTAAGTCTGTATCTGAAGTACGTTAACATGAGGAAGGCTGGGAATTATTACCTTTGATTTCTAATTCTGTGAAGAACCAATAGTGAAGCATTGTATGTCTGCTACTAATTAATTGCAGTGTTTGAATATACAGTACTGTTAAAAGGTGACCTAGACAACAGATTCAGAAAACATGAGCTAAGACTTTCTTCTTTCTCTTGTTAAAACCTCCCTACAGAAGCAAGCAAGCACATCAAGAGATAACGTAGAATCTTTCTCTTTTATGTGCTCATTTATCTCACACAATATTCCTAGGCAGTGTCTTAATATGTCTTAAGCATATTTAGTCAGAGACAAAACTAATTTGTTAAATGGATCCTAGTTTGTTTTAAGTACATGAGTTGTGGAATCCAGTCTTAATCTCTTTATCAATATCCTAGACTGAAGATGTCCTCAACACACTCATATGTAGCTGGGATTTTAAAATTATGGCCTGAGCACAACGAATTTAATTCTTGTGAAAAGAACCTATTGGTTCCCCTGTCTGTTCTTCCATCCTCAGAGATTATTGCACCAGTCCCACTTGGAATCAGTTAAAGTATTGTCTCTATGTTAGGAGGCAGATGGATCCTAAATGTCATATGGGCCATTTCTGGTATAACTGTTTATCCAGGATTTAGCCTTCTATCTAAGACACACAGTGCACATTTTTTTTGGGTAAAACCTGTCTCAAAAACAGTAACTGTGAGAGGGACTTTAGAGTCCTAATGGATGATCACTTGAGCCAGCAGTGTGCGGCAGCAGCCAAAAAAGTTAATACAATCCTTGTTTGTATAAACAGAGACAAAGAATCAAAATCACATGAAGTATTAGTACCACTTTATAAATCCTTAGTAAGACCACATCTGGAATACTGCATCCAGATTTGGTCACCATATTACAAAAAAGATGTTGAGACTTTGGAAAAAGTGCAAAGAAGAGCAAGTAAGATGATTAAAGGCCTGAAAACAAAAACAAATGAAGAACGGTTGTAGGGATTGCGTATGGCTAATCTAGAGAAAAGAAGGACTAGGGGTGATGTGATAGCAGTATTCCAGTATTTTGAGGGGCTGCCACAAAGAAGAGGGAGTCAACATATTTTCCAAAGCACCAGAAGATAAGACAAGAAATAATGGATGGAAACTAATCAAGGAGAAAAGCAACCTGGAATTAACAGTGAGGAAATTAACCAGTGGAACAGCTTGTCTTCAGACGTTGTGGGTGCTCCATCACTGGAAGTTTTTAAGAAGAGACTGGACAGCCAGTCTCTTCTCTGGATAGGGTCTCCTGCTTGAGCAGAGGGTTGGTCTAGAAGACCTCCAAGGTCTCCTCCAGCTCTATTCTGATTATTATATACAGATTCATATAAAACACCATAATAAAAATGTCTTTGTTAGCAGACCTCAGTTTCAAAGCCATAAGAGATGAACTGGATAATACTTAGATCCATTTTTTTCATGTCAACGTTCTGATGATGGATATGTTAAGAAACAGCATTTCTGATATGTGTAGAATAATTCTCTATAGAATAAGCACAAACGGGTTTTATATTGCAGAATCAATGCGAAAATTTCAAGATTGTGAATTCTATCTTCCAGACAATTCTTAAACCAAAGAAAAACATTTCTTGATACCTAAAAGAAACAACTGTAACATATTTTCTTTTGAATTACAGCAAACAAGGCATATAATAGGATCATATTGAAAATACTCTACTTCTAACACACTCAGCTGGATACATCTATCAATAGATATATACAGAACTAGCTCTCCATCGATTTTCATTTTTATTACTCATATTGATATCTATCAATATCAATTTTCTTTCAACATATAAATAAAAAGAAAAAAGTGATGGAAACAGTAGGTCCACTTAAGAGAGATGATGACAAGGAAGTAACAGGCAGCAGAGAGAAACCAGAACTGCTTAACTCATTTTTTGCATCAGTCTTCACGCAAAAAGAAACTATAGTCCAATTTACCAAAAACCTAACTGTAAAAAAACAGACTAGAAATAGAAATTAAAATAAGCAAGAAAACCTGATCTTGATGAATATAAATCACTAGGATCTGATGTACTACATCCCAGAGTTCTGAAGGATCTGGCAGATGTTATCTCAGAATCATTGTACCATAACTTTCAAAAATCCTGGAACACCGGGGAAGTACCTGAGGATTGGAAAAGAGGTGATGTGGTTCCCATCCTCGAAAAAGGGGGAAAAACAGACCCAGGAAACTACAGACCAATCAGCCTAACATCAATACCTGGGAAGATACTGGAAAGGATAATCAAAAAACAGATCTGCAAATATCTAGAAAGAAATAAAGTTATAACTAAAAGCCAGCATGGGTTTGTTAAAAACAGATCATGCCAAACCAATCTTATTTCATTCTTTGACAAAATGACTAAATTAGTAGACCGGTGAAATGTTTTGGACATAGTATACTTAGACTTTAGCAAGGCATTTGACAAAGTAGACCACAACCTACTTCTTGGTAAGTTAGAAAAATGTGGAGTAGATAGCATCACCACCAGATGGATTTGTAACTGGGTGACAAACCGTTCTCAATGAGTCATCCTTAATGGTATTACATCTACATGGAGGAAAGTAAGCAGAGGGCTACCACAAGGTTCTGTCTTAGGCCCTGTACTCTTCAATATCTTCATAAATGACTTAGATGAGGGAATAGAAGGGGAACTCACCATATTTGCAGATGACACTAAGCTGGCAGGAATAATCCAGAATACCCCAGAAGACAAGCTCAGGATCTAAAAAGATATTGACAGACCTGAACAATGGGCCCTATCCAACAAAATGAAATTTAATGTGGAGAAAAGCAAAGTTTTACACTTAGGCAGGAAAAACCAAAGGCACAAGTAAAGATTAGGTGAAACCTGGTTTAAAAACAGTAACTGTGAGAGGGACCTTGGAGTCCTAGTGGACGATCACTTAAACGTGAGCTGGCAGTATGCGGCCAGCAGCCAAAAAAAAACTAATACAATCCTTGGTTATATAAACAGAAGCACAGAATTAAAATCACATGAAGTATTAGTACCACTTTATAAAGCCTTATTAAGGCCACACCTGGAATACTGCATCCAGTTCTGATCACCGCATTACAAAAAGACGTTGAGACTTTGGAAAAAGTGCAAAGAAGAGCAACTAAGTTGATTAAGGCCAGAAAACTAAAATATATGAAGAACGTTTGCAGGATTTAGGTTTGGCTAGTCTAGAGAAAAGAAGCACTAAGAGGGACATGAGAGCAGTATTCCAGTATTGCCACAAAAAGGAGGGGATCAACTTATTTTCTAAAGCAGCAGAAGGCAAGACAAGAAACAATAGATGGAAACTAATCAAGGAGAGAAACCATCTGGTATTAAGAAGAAACTTTTTAACAGTAGGAAAATTAACCAGTGGAACAGTTTGCTGTCAGAGGTCACTGGAGGATTTTAAGAAGAGTCATTTGTCTGAAATGGGATAGGGTCACCTGCTTGAGCAGGGGGTTGGACTAGAAAATCTCCAAGGTCCCTTCCAGCTCTTTTCTGATTGAAAGTATATCATGTGTACTTCAATGCAACAGCCATAGTTGTACCATTCATTATCTTTGCTTAGCACTGATACCACAGATCTTGCCAGACCTCATAGCCATAGAAAAGCATAACATGTCAATACTGCTCCTTCTTTGCTACAGAGTATTTTAACTATAAGGGTGTGAAAAAGAAAATGCAGTCTCATAAAAGGCATTCACAGCATTGTTTTACTGTAGGCAAATTTCACAAAGCACAAAGCTTCACATGAAGAATCAAATATGTTAGGGATACCAATTGTGGGCTACAAAAATTCAGGAAATTCCACACACCAGCAAATATAGAACATGAAAAAAGTATTATTTTTTTTACATTATTTATTCAGAGCATGTATCATTAAGAAGTATTTTGCTCTGATCCAAATTTTCATTAACTGATTCCAATTTCAGCATTTATTTAGCAAGCATCTAAAACAATCACACTCGCAACTCAAAAGTTAGAAAGGTCCTTAATGCAATTTACCATCCTATTTTAATCTATGAAAGATCTCCGATGGACTAAGGCTGCTTGTAATCAATCCTAGCCCAGTTACCTCTTTAGGTTTTTAACAGGTTACTGTACCTACATAAAAGTGACGTTTTATCCTCATCGGGGATTGCAACTACAAAATTAAAGCAAGAGATAATCGTTTGTAGACTTTAAGAACTACTGGCAGATTGTTTTTTTTTTTGAAAGGATTTTCTCACCCTCTGTGCTTTTCTTCCGTACCCACAACAACTCCAGAGGACCAGAGCAATTCAGATTCCGCCAAGTCAACAACGTTCACACTGATCTGAACGCAACTAATTACACCCTATTCCTGCAACAACGAAGTACGTGCGGGGTAGGATGACTGCAAGGGAAACATCAGTTTATTTCCCCTCCTCTTGCTGCACGGAATCAACCCGGGACCCTCCAATTTTGGGTTGTGATGAGCCGTCCACTCAAGGAATCATCCTCGTCCTTCGCTGAAAAGCCACCCGAGATGACTTACCTGCAGCTGGTGCTCCTGCTTTTCCCCCCCGATTCCGGCTCTGCCCGCGGCGGAACAGTCAGGAATTCTGCGGCCAACTTTCCTTCGCCTAAACGAGAAACTTTCAGCCAACTAGGCGCGCTCCTTCCGCCTCTGCCCAGGGCTGTTTCCCCGGGTGCTTAAGCAGCTCCTTCCTCCTCAGTGTCCTCTCCACCTGCCTCGAGTGCAAAGCTCCTGGCTCCGGCCGAGAAGAAAAGTCTGCGAAGCGAAACCGAATCAGCTCGGTTAGGGGGGGGGGGACGCTGGCGGCTACGGTCGTCGCTTGGACTTTGCCTTCTCTCTCCTATCTGCTTGCCCAGGAAACGGGATCCGTGTCCGCCCGGGTCCTAATTAGAGCGCTGTCTTGCCTTAGACTCGAGGCAGCCAATGAAAGGGAGGCAAAACAGAAGGCAGGGAGGGGAGAGAGCCGCGGCGCTGCGGAGAGGTGAAGGTTAACCCTGCTGGGAAAGCTCTGGCTCTGGCTGACCCTTTCCCTCGCTGTTGTTATCTCGAGCTGTTATGGAAACCGCAAGGGACTGTGGGGAGGCTCAGGCCACCTTGCAGGGGTTCTCAACCTTGGCAACTTTAAGACTTGTGGACTTCAACTCCCAGAATTCCTCAGCCAGCAAAGCTGGCTGAGGAATTCTGGGAGTTGAAGTCCACAAGTCTTAAAGTTGCCAAGGTTGAGAACCCCCTGCTAGAGGGTAAGGCCATTTCCACATTACGGACGTTGTAACGTTTAATGCAGTGGTTCTCAACCTTTTTAATGCCGCGACCCCAACCGGTCGTAAGTCGAGGACTAAACCGGTCGTAAGTCGAGGACTAAACCGGTTGTAAGTCGAGGACTACCCAACTGGTCGTAAGTCGAGGACTTTCCCCGCCCGGGAGCGCCGCGCATGCGTGGTTCCGCCCCCTGCGCCACCGAGGCGTAGCTGGCAAGCTGCAGAGACGGAGCAGGCCGACCACCAGCTGGCCCAGCCCAAGGGAGGTAAGGCATCCGCCGGAAAAGGGGGGAAAAAATGGCAGACAAAAAAAAATGGCGGACAGCCTTGCTTGGTACCCCCCGTGAAATGGTCGATCGACCCCAAATGGGGTCCCGACCCTCAGGTTGAGAACCACTGATCTATAATCACTGGGTCTGTGGCAATGATCAGAAGAGCATAAAATGGGGGGGGGGCACCCAAGAATATATAAAAGTAAATATGTATCATTGTTTTTAAAAAGTTCAAAGTAGAGAATACACAAAAACATCCACGTTTGCAATTTTTTGTCCTTGTTTTTCTCAGAAAGCACTTCTGGAGTAAACTGGATATGGTATGCATGTGGATAGTAGCAGTATTATTTCAAATGATTAGAATTCAGATGANTAAAGTTCCCCTTGTGTCACAGCCCCATCCACGTTTGGAACATCACTGAGCTCAACTATGGATGTAACACTGAAAATGTACACTAATTGGACAGAGAAGATAAATTCTTTGAAACAAAGGTTGTCAACTAGACACTGAAAAACAAAGTTATTTTTTTAAAGCAGGGGAGGCAAAGCTGGGCCTTCTGAAAAACCTCTTCCAGCAGCCACAGTTCATGGCCAATTGTGGAAATGTTGATGGTCATTGTTCAGCAACTTCTGGAGTATTAAAGGCAGGCATATTGAGTAAGAAAGATGACCTTGAATGAAACATGCAATATTACCTCCCTGTTTTCATCAGGGCCATCTTCCTTTCATACTCACTATAAACAAA
The DNA here is from genome assembly GCF_001527695.2 of Protobothrops mucrosquamatus. NCBI lineage: Eukaryota > Metazoa > Chordata > Lepidosauria > Squamata > Viperidae > Protobothrops > Protobothrops mucrosquamatus. The sequence continues at coordinate 23,137 of NW_015389343.1, forward strand.
TCATGAATTCTCAGAATCTAATTTACAAATTAGATTCTGAGCGCCGCGCATGCGTGGTTCCGCCCCCTGCGCCGGCCGAGGTGTAGCTGGCAAGTGGCAGAGACGGAGCAGGCCGACCACCAGCTGGCCCAGCCCAAGAGAGGTAAGGCACCCGCTGGAAAAGGGGGGGAAAAATGGCGGACAAAAAAAATGGCGGACAAAAACAATGGCGGACAGCCTTGCTTGGCGACCCCCATGAAATGGTCGATCGACCCCAAATGGGGTCCCGACCCACAGGTTGAGAACCACTGGTTTAATGTCATCCGGCCAGTGCTGTAATATATCACGAATGAAGCCAGGCATGCCATCGCAGTGATGGTTGGGGCAAGGCTGTACGAACTTCTCAGTAATTAGCGTGGAAATAATGGCACGGCAGGTATTCCTGGCACGTGGGCTCCATTTTAGCAGATGCTTAATAGCTCTGTATTATATGAAATGGGCTTGTGCAATAATAAGGCTGCAAGTTCACACAACCCAGACCTAAAATCGACCAATGGCATTTTAGCTTAGCCTGTTGGGTAACTAACAGACTTGTGTAACACAATGGCTTTAGGGTTCACTACGAGGCAAATTGGGTTGAGTTAGTGGAATTTTTTATTTGTATGCTGTCCATTCCAAAATCTCTGGAAGAATAACAGGTTTTTTTTTAAAAAAAAGTCATTAAAATAACCCTTCTCAAAAAAAGAAACTGTTAAAAATATCAAAAATGTATGGCCAATGTTCATAATATGCCTCCTTTCAGGGCTAGATAGAAAAGCCAAGTCTCAAATGCTTTCCTGAAACCCAAGAGCAGGGGTCTTCAAACTTGGCCCTTTTATGACATGTGGACTTCAACTCCCAGAATTCCTCAGCCAGCATGCCTGGCAGAGGAATTCTGGAAGTTGAAGTCCACAAGTCATAAAAGGGCCAAGTTTGAAGACCCCTGCCCAAGAGAGACAGAGTACACAGGATTTCTACACAGTGGGATTGAAAATAGCCATTTTTAAAGTCTTGTCAGATGGTACTCTTGAAGACACATGACCTGAAGGGAGGTAATCTTGTCTAATCTGATTGGACAGGCCAGGAGAATTCGGGAGAAAATAGTCTCATAACTTGGTCCAGCAAAGTGGCAACCAACAATTTGAACTGCATTCAGAAAACAACCAGCAGCCAGTAAAAGAAAATGAAATTATGTTGGCCATAAACAAAGATCCAAAATCTGTAGTATGCATGTTTGTGTGTGTGTGTGTGTGTGTGTGTGTGTGCGCGCGCATGTTCTATCTTCAGTCTGCCATTGCTTTCTGGGAAGTACTCATGTTCCTGTTTTGTAGCAAAATGGTAGAGCTTCAATTATATGATGGTAGCTATTATCTTGAGTTTTTGACCCCTCTGTAAACTCCTCTACTCAATAAAAAAGTTTGCAGGAGAAAAACTATATTGACAAAAACTATACTTGACAAAGGTGCTATGATATTGCAAGCTCAGAGTAAATGCATAGTCATTAGTACAAGGGCTTCTCCATTGTAGGCATTTGTATGAGTGTCTGAAGGAGATCTTCATCTACCGTGATAAGGAATCAATGGAGATTGAGGCATTCCTGGAAAGCTCTCGTTGTAAGAGTTCTCAAGTAAGAACACCTGAATACTGTGGGGTTAAATAAGTTCAGTTATGTGGGCTTGATTCTGATCTTCACAAAGCTACCTAGTATTTATAGAATCCAGATTGCAGAAGTTTCTATGCACTTATTGTTCTGCCAAATAAATACTAATATTTCTAAGTCCATGTACTCCCCCCCAATGTTTTCTTTTATCCTTGTGATTTTTACCTAATTAGACCTACCCATATACCACATTCGTTATATCTTGGCACCACATAGACCTGATAAAAGCAGATTCTGATACTTATTAACAGAGGTGCACATTTTATTTTAAAATAACTACTTTTAAGCAACCAATAAAAGAAATAGCAAATACCAGACTGTACAAAATTTACCAGAGATTTTCACTTTCTTAATAAAAGCAAGTGTGGTTATGTAAGCCATAAAGAAAGATCCACAATCAGTACTATAACATATATTTTCTGCAGTTTTCTTGGCAAGGTTTTTTGTTTGTTTGTTTGTTTGCCATTACTTCCTTCCTAGGGTTAAGAAGTGACTGGCCCAAGGTCACTCAATGAACTTTGTGCCAAAGGTGGGATAGAATTCACGGTCTCCTGGTTTCTAGCCTGATGCCTTAACCACTACAACAAACTGGTTCTGTGGGAATATTTTTACTACGCTGAATTAAGATCATCATATTATATCATGTAAGTTTCAGAGATTTCAGAACTCACTGGGATAAATGAAGAATTCTGGAAAACGTGAAAGTTTGCATATTGTTATGTTGGCCTTGTATATTAATTCAGCAGTTTTCCTTTCTTGGGATATTAGTTGTTTGCAAGTAAGTCTATGAATGCACACCCTATCCAGCTCACTATGACATCCTGGTGTTCAATTATGTGCTATCTAGTTTGTGTTTTCCCTTGGCAATTACATACATAGATTTTCTCTATAATTTTCACTCCCTAACCTGGTCTTCTAATGGTGTAACCATCAGCACTGTAACTGAATCCATCCATCTTGCTTTTCTCTTTCCTTCCACCTTTCCTAGCACTAAAGTGAGAGAATAAAGTCTTCACAGGATGTGTCCAAAGTAGGGTAATTTGTATTTGAATAGAATAGAGTTGGAAGGGACCTTGGAGGTCTTCTAGTCCAGCCCCCCTGCTCAAGCAGGAGAACCTATACCATCTCAGACAAGTGACTGTCCAGTCTCTTTTTAAAAACCTCCAGATCCACGATTCTAAAGGCAAGCTGATCCACTGGTTAATTGTCCTCACTGTTGGGAACTTTCTCCTTAATTCCAGGTTGCTTCTCTCTTTGATCAGTTTCCAACCATTGTTTCTTGTCCTGCCCTCTGGTGCTTTGGAAAATAATTTGACCCCCTCTTCTTTGTGGCACTCTCTCAAATACTGGAGTACTGCTATCATGTCACCCCTATTTCTTCTTTTCTTTACACTAGCCAAACCCAAGTCCTGCAGCCATTCTTCGTATGTTTTAGTCTCCAGGCCTTGGATCATCTTAGTTGCTCTTCTCTGAACTTTTTCCAAGGTCTCAACATCTTTTTTGTAGTATGGTGACCAAAATTGGTTGCAGTATTCCAGGTGGTCTCACTACAGGTTTATAAAGCGGTACTAATACTTTGCGTGATCTTGATTCTATGCCTTTGTTTATGCAAATCAGGATTTTATTAGCTTTTTTGGCTGCTGCTCCACACTGCTGACTCATAGTCAAGTGATCGTCCACTAGGACTCGAAGCTTGGTCCCTCTCACAGTTACTGTTTTTGAGCCTGGTCTCACTTAATCTGTACTTATATCTTTGATTTTTCCTGCCTAAATCAGAAATCCCCAACCTTTGGGGCACCAGGGACTGGTTCCGTGGAGATCGGAGGGGGCATGGCTTCATGTACTGCCTGCATCCTGCAGATGGGGTTTTGCTTGTTTGTGCGGCCTGGTTTCTGGCATGCCCAGCCCGGTGCCAGTCCATGGACAGGGGGTTGGGGACCCCTGGCCTAAATGTAAAACTTTGCTTTTCTCCACATTAAAACTCATTTTGATGGATAGGGCCCAAATGTGTCAGTTCATTTGTTCCTTGAATGAGAATTCTGAGTCAATTTATTCAATGATACATTTGTTTGTTTTGTTGCCCATACATGGTATTCTCAAGAATCTTCTGCAACATGAAAGTTAAAAAGCATCAATACCTTTCCTATACTTTTTCTTCAAAATTCACGAAGTCCTGGATTTCTGCTCCTATTTTCAAGGTTCCCAAAGAACTTTATCACAGCTTTGAAGGGCAGCCAGATATTATCATTGCCTTTTTTCAGATGTGCTGACTGTGAGACTGACCCCTTTATACACAGAACAAGTGTTGGGAGTCTCTGGACACACCAAAGGAGTATGAGGACTCATTAATTTATCCACAATTGTCCCTTTAAACTATTAGGGTCAGAGTTGAAAGCAAGTATTGACTCCTTTGAAAGCTTCAGTTTGTTAAACTATTAAATCAAACTGTAATGTTCAACTATAATGTCCAACTAAAGCGATAAGTCATTGTGACAGCAACAATAGAAAAGTTGGAAATGCCAATCTCAGCTGAGAAAATCAGCTGTAAAAAGGTTTAGGGAATCTTTTTCTTTTAAGTAACTAGTTCCTTTGCTTCCTACTGCCATGGAAGTAAGCTCTTTCAAGGCCAGATTTCTTGAAGGGTTGGGTGAGAAGTCTATCAACAGTTTCTTCTTGTCTTTTACTTTCTCTCTGTAATCAGCTTAAATTTACTATTTCTCTTATCCTTTCTTTTCCTCCATCTTTAAAAGCCCTTTTCTCCCAGCTTTTCAGGCTCAGTCATTCAGAGTATGAAACTTCTCCCTCCCCGATAATGAAGCTTACTCCCAAGGAAGCTGGCATTTACCTTTCACCACACTGATTAAGGAAGGTCTTGTAGCTGAGCTCCTGGGCCAGAAGGTATTAGTGGAGTAGAGTTCCATGTTTTTACAACTCTTCCTGGATGTGTATATGTATGCTTATATATATATATGCTTATGTATATGTAAAAGTCTATTAAAAACTAGCTGTACCCGGACACGCGTTGCTGTGGCTCAGTTTTTATGTCCAACAGATGGTGCTGTTTTTCAAAAAAGCATGTTTTTACCTGTCACAGGTGTGACATCTATATAATATAGGTATATAAAAACATGTGCGTATTCGAATGCAACGTTGTGTCAAAATTTCAAAGCAATCGGTGAAGAACTTTCGGAGATTTAAAATTTTGAACAAACGAACATTTACATTTTTATTTTTATATATATAATAATATAATAATAACAATAATAGAAGATAGATTGTAACAATTGCAAACAAGATTGCTATACTTGTCATCTTAAGGCAGTGATGGCGAACCTTTTAGAGACTGAGTGCCCAAACTGCAACCCAAAACCCACTTAAGCATCGTCGAGTGCCGGGTGGGTGTGGCCAATTGAGTGGGTGTGGCCCATTGGGTGGGCATGGCTGCGGTGGTAACGGCAGACTGGGTGGGACTAAAAAGTTCAATCAATCAATTCCAACTGTGCAAGATCTTTTTTTTTTCCGGGAGAAGTTGAAATTGATTGAACCTTTTTTTTTTTTTGCACACGGCGGCGGAGGCCTAAAGCGAAAAGGATTTATAAAACCCAGCTCAAGGCCTAGGACTGGGGTGATGGTGCGTGTGCCCACAGAGAGGGCTCTGAGTGCTGCTTCTGGCACCCGTGCCATAGGTTTGCCACCACTGTCTTAAGGTGCTCAAACCCATAGAAAATCACTGTCCTGCTGTCTCCTCATGAGGAGCAGCTGCCCAGAGCACATGAGGGCAATCTCCCATTCTCTTGGGTCTACTCTTCAGTTCCTTGGTCTTTGCCACCTTTTCGACTCCGCTTTCAGAGTCATCTTCAGTTCATCATACCTCCCCCAGAAGTTGGAATATGCCGAACTCTTTGTTTGGATTCACATTCTTTCTCCACTAATCTCTCTTTTCAGTTGCCAATTACTGTATGTTTAGCTGCTAAACCTGCCATTTTATCCCTGATAGTATAGTATCATTTTCACTGGTACTATTGTGAATGTAGATATGAGACCTTATTCTGAAAGTGCTCTGCATCAGTTAGGGCAACATGCAACATGCAACATGACTGTATCCTGGCACTTAGATATGTATACATATTGTTTTAATTTTCTAAATGATATAATCGAAAAAGCATGCCATAGTAAACCTGTGGAACATCCCATAATATAACTTTGCAGTGACTTATCTCCATGTTTAGCAGAAGAGATCAATCCTACATTTTGCTGATACATTATAGCATGTAGCAGGAACTATGAATCTAGTAGGCCCCAGATTGCACATGGAATCTGAGTGAGGCAGTGCAACTCGTCCCAAATTCAACAATAAAATCTCTCCAGTTCTGGGAACTGTGGGGCCCCTACAGTCACTCACTTTCAGTTGGCAGTATTAATACCTGTTCATTGGGTAGCTTATTAACAATAGGAATTCTGGCAAATCTGAGATAAGAGAGTTTAAAAGTGATTCCAAGGATGAAAGGCAAATAATAGAAACATCTTCATGGCATAGCAGGTGTTTGTGTTTCCCCATTCTGACCCTCACAGCCTTCAAACACTCGGATAAAATCTTGGCGGCCTCACTTGGATAGTCAGGAATAGAAAGCTAATTGATCAATCAATTTTAATGAACCTATACCAGTAAATAAAAGGTCAGAAACTAAAACGCTGAGGACTTTATTGCCAGTAGAATCACTTGTTGTTTTAAGGATGTCATGGCAGCATTCTAAAGACACAGTTCCTAATAGAGTCTTGTTCACTAACTAACACTTTGCTGTTTAAATATTATGTGCTGCTGGAGACTCAGCATTATTATCTCAATTATGGACTTTGCTCTTGCTGTTGGTGCACCTCTTTCTCGCAGTATATTTTAGGTATGGTTAGGGTTGTTGTACTTGTTATAGATAAGTTTTCTTTATTTTTATTATTTTATTTCACACAAGCAGTAAATTGCATTATATGTATTAAATGAATATTACTGTTAGGCTAAAAGTACCGTATGTATTTTACATTCATTCAAACAGAACATGTCATTACTCAACAATAAGCAAATATTCTTATTACTATAGGATTAGATATGTCTGCATCCACTTAATGGTTCTTAAGCATGTATATCTTTGGACAAAATTGGGTTGTTGATGTGTTTTAGTACTTAAATGAAGTTTTAAAACCCCCCACTTTCCACCACCTATTAGAAGGTTTTCTTGTTGCACAAGGTCAGGTTAAGGGAATATAATGTTGGCAGGCACCAAAGTGCCCATGAGCAATTGGCTTGGTGCCTGCCAGGCTCCATATCACATCTGCCATTTTTTTTCAAAAGAAATTTTTTTTTTTAATTATTTCTAAAAGTGAAATTGTCATGTAGCTTGCCCACAGACATTTTTAGTATATAAGATCAGAAATAGTTGTACCTCTCTGCTTTGTTTGAAGTATCCCCACCACCTAGAAAGAAGACAAAGCTAAGTTGAAAGGATTGTCTAAAGGGGGTGTGACAAGAAATAACTTTGTTTATTTGTATGTTGAATTCCCACAAAATGTTTGTAAAATTTCCAATAAGCTTACCAGCTCCAAAAGACTGCTGACTGGACTTCTTTACTAGTCCAGCCCGGTCCTTGAGCTCCCACAGCACCAGGACCCCACAGCCCTGCCTAGCCTAGCCGCACATCCCTGAGGGGGGCCCCAGCTGCGTTTACCTCCTCCTCAAGGCTACTGCTTCTGTGCTCGCTCTCCTTGGCCAGATTGCTCATGGTGGGTGCAGGAGGGCAAAGTGCGTGGGTCAGAGGGAGGCCCGCTCCCTCTCCATGCGAGGAGACCTGGCTTTGTAACCAAAGCATCCTCAGCAATAGGATGCCAACATAGCCACAGGATTATGGGAACTGTGGTCCATGACACCCAAAAGCCATTAGTTTGGGTGAGGCTGGATTAAATTATAAAAGAGCAGATGAGAGGAAGTAGAAGCAAGAAACACTTTCCATGTCTCTGACAAAATAATTGGGGGGGGAGTTGACTCGGCCTTTTAATTTCAAATCACGCCAATTCTCTTAACTTCCCATTCAATCCAAAGAGTTTTATGATTTTAGGGAGGGGAGGTGACAAGAATAGACCATAAAGCCAATCTGCGAGTTTGCTGTCTCGCCTGCCTGCACACCACCTCCCCGACGCAGCACGTGTGTGTGTGTGTGTGTGTGTGTGAGAGAGAGAGAGAGAGAGAGAGAGAGAGAGATCCCCTCTTGTAAGTTTGCTTACTCTGCAATGCTTTCCTTTCCCCACACTTTCACTTCCCTGCTGGCTCAATCTCTCTCTCTCTCTCTCTCTCCCTCACACAAAAAAACTCTCCTTGCTTTCTCCCCCTTCTCGCACTTTTCCTCCAGCCTGCACCTGAACGGAGTGGGAGGAGGTTAAAAAAAAAGAGAAGGGGGGAAGAAAGGGGGAAGCTCCACTTTTTTGTAATACCTCAGCTTCCTCTTCCTCCTCTTCCCCTCCTGGTGCGCGCACGCGTGCAGAGAGAGAGAGAGAGAGAGAGAGAGAGAGAGAGAGAGAGAGAGAGAGAGAGAGAGACCCTTCCTGCTTTCTCCTCCTTCTCACCCTTTCTCTCCAGCCGCCACATGTTGCCGGCCGCCAGCACTTCCAGGCTGCGGCTCTGCATGATGCTGCATTCCCCTCTCCGGCCCTACAATGTGGCGGAGAGGGTGAATGGGAGCCGGCTGATGCTCGGCTTGTGCCACTGTGCGCTCCCATCTCCGCGCCTTTCATCCCACAGGCTGGGCATGCCCTGGGGCGCTAGACTTACAGAACACCAAGGCCCAAGTGAGGAAAGGCACAGTGCAGCAAAGGAGAGCTGGACGAGGAGAGGCCCAGCAAAGCGGGGAATGGCCGGGTGTGACGGGAGAGGCTGGGAGGGGTGAGGTGAGGTAGGGTGAGGCAAATGAGCTGCAGCTGCTGCTGCAAACCACCAGCCCCCGAGCACTTGCCGTTTCTTGTGCATGCGCCGGGAGGGCGCCCAGCCAGGTTGGGGTGATCCAGGGCTGGGCCAGCGAGGGCCCGGCCCTTGCCATTTCTGGGACAGCCCCAGGGGGCCAGATTTGGGCCCGACCCGGCCCCGGCCCACGGGCCTTGTGTTTTACATGTCTGAGCTACAGCTTTGGTGGCTCTGTAGGTACCTGCTGCTTTGGTGGCTCTGTAGGCAGAGCTGCAAAGTTCTCTTCTCTGACAGAGAAAAGAACTTCGCAGCTCTGCCTACAGAGCCACCAAAGCAGCAGGTGGAGCACCGAAGGCTTGGGGAGGGAGGGCGCTGAAGTGGGCAGTCGGGCCATTGGCAAGAGCAATGTGTCTGAGCGGAAAGCGGTCTCAGAACAAGTGGGGCAGGTAAGGAAAGAAATCCTCACTCCCCCCAGAAACTGCCTTTCTTTCCTTACCTGACTTCCAGCCCCGTGCCGTTGCTCCTTCGCAATCCGCCGCCGCTGCCGCATGCAAGAAAACAAAGGAAGTTTTTTTGGGGAAAAAAAGGTCAATCAATCAATTCCAACTTCTCGTGAAAGATCGCGAAGTTGGAATTGATTGATTGACCTTTTCTCCCCAAAAAAACTTCCTTTGTTTCCTGGCATATGGCGGGGATGGATCGCGAAGGAGAAACGGCACGGGGCTGGGAGTCAGGTAAGGAAAGAAAGGCAGTTTCTGGGGGGAGCGAGGATTTCTTTCCTTACCTGCCCCACTTGTCCTGAGGCCGCTCAACTGCGTTGCTCTTGCCAATGGCCCGACCGCCCACTTCAGCGCCCTCCCTCCCCGAGCCTTCGGCGCTCCACCTGCTGCTTTGGTCGGCCTGCCGGCCCCCACCTCAATGCCCTGCCCACCGCCGCCCAGCACGGCTGTCCCAAGGCTGCAGGAGCTGGCCTGGCATGGGAGGGGCACGTGCCCCACCCTCACACCATGCAGGGTAAAGTTGCCACGCCCGCCCCTGCCCAGATGCGCTCACCTCCCCCAAGCATTTTTTTTTACTAACCTGCCTTTCAGCTGCATTCCGTTTCTCCATTCGCTTCTCAGCCTTCGCCGCGTGTTTGTGGGACTATCGGTAAAAAAAAAGTTCCATCGGACTTTCTAACTTCTTGAGATCTCGTGAGAAGTTAGAAAGTCTGATGAAACTTTGTTTTTTTTTACCAATAGTCCGACAAACACGTGGCGAAGGCTGAGAAGCGAATGGAGAAACGGAATGCAGCTGAAAGGCAGGTTAGTAAAAAAAAACACTTGGGGGAGGCGAGGGTATCTGGGCATGGGTGGGCGTGGCAACCTTATCCTGCGTGGCTTCGACAGGTGTCTGGCAGGGGGAGGGAAGCAACTGGTCTATCACCATGCTAGCGCCACCGCGTTGCTTCACCCCATGCACAGGCCCCGCCCCACCCCTCACATGGAGCACCCTGCTCCTGCTGCTCCGCTCCACCCCCACACGGCAGCTTCTTTCCAGCTCCAATGCGTCACTTCCTTTGCCGCTGTGTGGGACTAAAAATAAAGTTCAATCAATCAATTCCAACTTTGCAAGATTTTTTTTTTCCCGCGAGAAGTTGAAATTGATTGATTGATTGAACTTTTTTTTTTTGCACCTGGCGGAGGCCTAAAGTGAAAAGGTTTCATAAAACCCAGCTTAAAAAGCCACTTGCCCCGGGAGATTTTGATGCAGGTTGCTCATGGATGGGACTTAAGGCCTTGGACTGGGGCGACGGCGCACGTGCCTACAGAGAGGGCTCTGCGTGCCACCTGTGGCATGCGTGCCATAGGTTCACCATCACAGTTCTAGAGTGTGTGAGTGAAACACTGTATAGCACTTATAATTTTAATTACAGTAGTGCTAAAAGCACATATGAAGCAGGAAAACAAGGGCACACCTTATTTTAACAGAATTCAAGGACGTGAAGTTCCCCTCCCCCTTAAAAGGAAAAATAAATATTTTGCCTGCACAAATTGATTTAAGTGACAGCCCAATGTAGCATTTGGCAAAATAGCATTATTTGTGTTGTGTTCATGTGGCGCTCCATCTGTGTTGGAAGAATTCATGTCAATTATTCGACAAATGTTTTGGTTGGAACTGGATGTATTATGCTATGAATCCTGATGAAGCTTCCAAGTATCGCTTTTTGTTATCACACAGAGTTAAAATCATATTCATATGAGCCATCCAGTTTTTGCTAGAGACAGGTGTTTTAACTTGGAGTCTTAATGAGATTTTCTTGCAACATAGAAAATGCCACTGATGTTTGTAAATACAGTATAGCAATCTCTTCCAATCTACTGATTTTAGATGTATTGGACTTACCTGGGAGTTAAAGTCCAATAGGTTCTTGCTGACAACCTCTCTCTCATATTACATGTTTTGTTCTGGAAATGTTCTTTGATATAAAGGCAGACACTTAAGAAAGGATTGGTTAGGGCTTAACCTTATTCCTTGATGATAAGATACCAGGGTGTGACCCCAGAAAAACTAGTTTGGAATTCAAAAGATCATTATGATAGGATGATCTGTGTTTTCACAGATCTTTATATAATCACTGAAATGTGATGGCCATTAGATGCTAAACGCAAGAGTGTGTTTATTTGTAGCTGTTTGCAGTTCAGCTGCTCTGCCCTCCAACCAGCAATATATGGAGAGAACCCTAACCCTAACCCTAACCCTAACCCATCTTCTGAGGATTGTCATGCATGGTCTCCGTATCCATGTATGAAAGGGGGAAGGAAAAGGCCTTCTCTGGCCTCAGAAAGGGAAACCTAAATGTAACTGAATGTATAGTCTTTCAAACCTACACATAGATATACACAGGTCACTCTGAAAACAGAGAAAAGAGAAGATATTTGGGGAAAGTGGGCAGATAGTCACCCCCATTCTTTGGATTGGTCTTTGGAGGGAGATTTTTGCAATTTATTTTTCTATGCAGTTGGATTAGGAAATGCTGGTTTAGATAGGAGGAATTGGTCCAATTCTACTATAGTACTTTGATCTATTCTAGCACCAAATTCTGGAATTCTGAGTCATTCTGCTGGTGACACCACGCTGAAAATAAACCCAGCAACGGGGATATGAGATGTGCAACCCAGAGCATTGCTGAGGTTCTGGACTACAACTCCCAAGGTTCTTTGCATTGCCTATATTCTCTCGTTTTAACTGACACCGACAACCTCGGTTTCTGCATGCAGCAGTTGGGATGAGCTCCTTTTTCGAGAACCGCCGCGCGCTCCGGGACCCGGCGGCTCGCATTGTAGCCGGCCAAGTCAGAGGCGCGTAGCTCCACCTAGTGGTTATAGAAGTATGACGTTAACAGCCACGTCCAATCCCGTGAGTTTTTTTTCCCTACCTACACCGGGAACAACGCATCTACTGGTATGTGCAAGGATGGGAAGCATTCAGCCAAATCCCGGCTTTGGGGTGGCGGGAATTGAGGTGCGGCATTTGCTCTAGTCTAGGACAGGGGTAGGCAACCTTGGCTCTTTTATGACTCGTGGACTTCAGCTCCCAGAATTCCTGAGCCAGCATGGCTGGCTCAGGAATTCTGGGAGTTGAAGTCCACGAGTCATAAAAGAGCCAAGGTTGCCTACCCCTGGTCTAGAATAACATCTAGAATACCCTCCTGGTCTAGAATAACATCTAGAATACCCTCCTGGTCTAGAATAACATCTAGAATACCCCCCCATGTCTAGAATAACATCTAGAATACCCCCCATGTCTAGAATAACATCTAGAATAACATCTAGAATAACCCCTGGTCTAGAATAGCAGCTGCGCCCAAGCTAAACGGCCTCTTTAAAAAGCCACCAGCGCTTGGCGGTATAACGAACCCTAAGTCCCGCCGCCTGCCGAAACTCAGCAGGTGCAGGATAACTTCTCGGCGACCCACAGGTGAGGCACAAGACAAACTGCGGCATCTCCAGCCCGGAAAAGGTTACCTAACCTGATGGAAGGCAAATGATGGCCGGCGCTTAATTGGCAACAGCGAGGTGACCGTGGACTGAATTGGTGTGTTGGCGTGGCATTTTTTTTTTAAACCGCTCAGCCTTTTCAAATCCTTCCAAAGGCATGAAAATTAGAACGAACACGATTTCCCATTTTTGTTCCTATCTACTGGAGGCGAGGGAAGGCTGGCCGATTCGCTGCTGTGCCCCATCAGAACTCCGTTAAAAATCTAAATTGCATCCCTCTTTTTGAGGAAAACAGCGGTCCCTTAATGAAGTAAAAAAATAAATAAAAGGGCATTTAAAGTCGCGTCGTTCGACCACGGGGTGGTTATCTACCAATCATAAAGTCTGTGGTTGCGGTCCGCCGCCACTTCGCTCCTAGCCCGTCCAAAGCCCAAGTCCTCCTGACGGAGAGTGACGCTCTAGGCTGCCTCGCGTACTCGCTGCTCCCGGCGTCTCCGACCCGGGCTGGACTTGGGCAAGGGACGCGGCGGCGGCGGCGGCAGCGGCTTCCGTCATTTCTATCCCGCGCCGCGCCTGGACGGTGCTGCAAGTATTGACCTCTCAGGCTTTCCCCTGCCCAAATCCGCGCCGTCTTCCCAAGTCACGGAGGCCAGCTTATCTCTTATCCTAACGGTGCTTTCGCCTCCGGCCTCCTCCTCCTCCTCCTCTCCTCCTCTTGGCGGTCTTCCCCTGGCGCCGGCGCCTGCAAGCCCAGCCCGCTCCCACCCTTTCCCCGGCCAAGGACGGCGGTTTTCTCCCAGTTTCTTTGCACCCTCATATTTATTGCCGTTGTTCTTCCATGTCACCCATCCCATTCCAGCAGTTTTGTCTCCTTCCTATCCATAGCTATTGTATATCTCGAACATTATTTTCTTGCATTTTAATCTGCAATCCCTCCGGTGGGTGGATAGGAGAGCAATAATCTTTCGTCGTGATTTTCTTTTTCTGGTAATAGTTTTGGAGAAGTAGCTGTTTCAATCTATTGCAGTAAAAGCAAGGGATTTTAGTGGCACTAAAGACTAAAATTATTTATTAGGATATTGGCTTCATTAGATAGCTGTTAAATATTTCAGTGCTGTCACACATATAATTGGCAAATCTAATTTTGTTCATGTGTCAATAAGTGAACAAAATTTGTATGCTTTATGATTATCTTTAATTCTCTGTAGGCTTCTCTCTTCCCAGGACTAGTAAATGCCTTAATCATATTGTACAGAACTGCAGTGTAGTCCTTTTTGTGTGAGCTTTACTTGGTCCAAAAAGACTGTAATTGGGATATTTTGCATGTTCTTCATTTGTCATTTATGTCATTGGTAGATGTTTTATGTAGTATTTGTATCTTTGTATCTTTGCTGGCCAGTGATAGAGATGTATCTTTGCTGGCCAGTGATAGAGATGTAGAAGGAATAAGAATTGATTAGAACTGAGCATCTTTCTCAAACCTAATATTTTTTCAACCATTTTGAGCATGATGTAGTCCCTAACATCTTGGTTTTAACCACAGTGAATGAAAATTATTTTAGAGCAACAATATATGAAATTATTTGCTGCCAGATATCAAAATGAAGATCTCCTAAGTGAAATTGATTCAGTTTTAGGTATGTAATAATATAGATACCGGTAATAATGGAGGATGCTGATGTTGGATAGCATGTTTCAGAAGAATCTTCCTGATGCCTCAATTAAAGTGCTATCCAGGAGTCCATGAACTGACAGAAAACTATATCACAATAAAATTGGCTTTCCTCTGTGGCCATTCTTATCCTGCTACAGGCATGTTAGCAACAAATGCTGTTCTTAATGTGACCTTGGTGCAGATGTAGCCCTCTGCCAGAATTGCTGTGGTTTTGCACAGTTTTGTGGAAGGGACTTATAGGGAGATCTGGCTATCAGCTGATGTCAGTTGGTAAATGGACTCATTTTAGGCATTGGCTTAGTGCTATTCCAGAAGAGCACTGAACTTGTGCTTAAAAGTTGATCAGACAGTAACTGACAAGCATGGGGAAAGTTGCTCTTTTTCTCCTGCTTTACTGATAGTCACCACTGCTGTCAGCTCAGGGACCTGTCAAGTATAATAGAAGAGTCTGATTTGAAAGAACCAGACTTTCCTGCCCAAAGTGGAATGTAGGACAGTGCCCAGAGCTATATTTGTACTAGTTTCGATGGGCCAGTGGGGTCACTCTAATCTACCCCCCCCAGGGATTACCTGAGTGTACCAATTGTATCTTCAACAAAACCTACAATATGTTGAGATAAAGAGGAAACTATTTTAACACCAGTACAGTTAAGGACAACTCAAGGTGTAGAAATCAGATAGAGGCAATGCCAGAAAAAAGGTTTCTGGAATAAGTTTATGCTACAATTAGATGCAAATGAAGAACAACTCTTAAAAGACAATGTTTATCAATTATTAGTAAGCAACAGTAAGTCTTCCTATATTTGAAGGACAGTTAATGCTGGAAACAAAAGTTTGCAAATAATATCTAACATAAATACTGTATGTTTCCATCTTTATATTTTGAATGACTTTTTCCTTTTTCTATATCAGCTATGATTTTGCACTGGCATCTGTGCTATCTTAGTTTCCTTGAAAATCAGAAATACCATAATTTGAAATTTTTGCACAAACAATAGTTAAGAGAACTTGTGCTTTTGCACTTTAATATATGATTAAATGCATATAAGGCAAAGAAGAAATTATTCTGAAATGAGTGTGTTTCTGATTTGCAAACAGTAGTCTCCAGTGGTTTGCAGTAATTCTTATTGTATTGGATTGAAGCATTTGAAGGCACACAATATTTGTGGTGCATCCTCAGAACAAAATTTCATCAATGTTGGATAAATGTTCTGTAATCTTGTGCTTGAGGCCTGCTTATGTTATTACCATATTCAGTCTTTTCCCCTAATCAATACCTTGACTATGCATTACTGCTCATACAAAGCTGCAACTTAAAATCCATGCAGTGCATAGTATATGTATATTGAAATCATAATAAGGATTTCATTAGTCCTGATTGTTTTTTGCCTGTTCTTCTGTTGTCATATTTATTGCTTCATGCAAGAAAAATGCTCAATATAATGATAGACATTATCATTGGGAACAGTCATAATTTATTTTAGAATTGGTTGACTCTGAGATGCTTCTTACAGAAATAATAAATTGCATTTTAATTTAATTTAAAATGGGCTTTCAGGTATGGGGCAAGCTATTCTTTAATTGTATATCAGGGAATCGGGAATTGTATCATGAAGGAGAAACTGCCTGTTGCCTAGGTTAATAGTTATTGCTATATTGGTACAGTTGCAGCTTTCTTCTGTACTATTTTTGTGAGAAGAAACAGTCAGCAGAACCACTTTAGGAAATTTAGTAGTAATACACATTTTGTGCAGAAGCACCTTAAAAGTTTAAACAAAAATTCATTGGAATAGCTCTTGGTTATCTTTTATGGTTATTCTGCGGTAGCATAGTGTTTATAGAAATGAATGAGTTATTCATGTTCAGAAAAATTGCTAATACATTGAAATGACTTTTGTATGTATGATTCTTTTTTCATTCTGAGTTAACAATGAGCAAAGTTTGTTTTGTATAGGTTATGCCTGTAACTATATTAGGGTGCAACTGCAAGGTTTTCCCCCCTGTAAATTATTGTTTGTTGATTAATTGCAGAATGTTTGGCACTCCAGGCCTGCAGAAACTAAGTGTGATTTACAGCCAAGCTGGAAACAGCCAGCAAAACAACCAAATACAGCATGGAAGACAGGTGAACTTCCTGAGAACTGAAGTATGTTAGATTTCTAACAACTTTTTGATTAATTAACATGCTTAAAATTAATCTTTGTGCAGTAGGATTTTTCATTCACTGCCAGGGAGAGAAAAAAATTACTCTAGGAATATCTGGAATTCAGAATGTTTTAAAACAATGATAGTTGATTAATAGCTAAATAACCAATTAGCTCTTGAAGATAGTCTGTTATTAATACAACTCCATTGTTCATTAGTTTTATTACCAAATCCTACAACAATCTGGGAAGTGGACATATTCTATCTTTCAAATATAATCAATATTCTTTTAAGCAGATGTCAAAATTCCTGAAGGAATCCCTGCACTGATTTCTTGGATGTGTTACAAGACAGATAATTTCAGATATGCCTGTTTAAGCCCTCACATTTAAATCTATGTAAAATGAGTGCATGTCTTAAACATCTGGATCTTCCTTCTGGGACACTAACATATACAGTACTAGTAAGCAAGGATGTTTGTCGTTAACTTGTTTTCTCACTAGGTAACAGAGGAGCACCCACACTTTTCTAAAATAGAAAACTTAATTTTTTTAGGTTATTATCCAGTGTAGGAATATAAATTATTAATATTTTCATTGCTCATGAATTATGTTAACTTTTTTTTACTTATTTTGTAAAATGGAACACCAAATTATTCCAGAAGGCTGTAAAATGTAAAATAATATTTTAATTAAACTTTTATGAATTGAAGCTTTCATTTTTAAAGTAAATTTCTAATTCTCATTGTGACATAGATGAACAGCAAGCTTTCTGCTATATTTCTGCCAGGGAGTAAAGAAGTTTAAAATGATTTGTTCTTGATACTTGGCCTATATGAGTACAAAAAGAGACTGTCAAATACAGGTTAATAATTTTGGGGGGTTAATCATTTCAAGTGTTTTTAATTTTTTCTCTTCCTTATAGGTGAAAGTTGACATAGTTTCTATGAAACCATAAATGACGTCTTGGCATCTTGATTGCCATGACACCCAGCATAGGCTTGTGTGGAGAATGTGGGAAGCCTTCCCTTAAAAAACTGCTGACAGCCATGGCTAGGTAAGGTTTAAGCAGGAATATGATGATTTGACTGAAATCCTGTCCTTAAGGGATGATAAAAATGTTTTTTGTTTGTAATTCTAATACAGCAGACAATAATTGTCCCATATTGTGGGTTTTTGGTAGTGTGAATTTGAAGACATTGGTCTTACCATGTTTTTCTTAGTTCTGCCTGAACATGATCTAACATCACTTCAAAAATTATTATACTAGTTTACTGGTCTGGGATCATAAATAAAGAAATCAAACCACTGTTATACTTGTAACATCAAGTCGCTCTCCATACTCTTGGCATAGGACACTCTCGGCAATCTCTCACTGGAGCACAAATATCACTTTAAAAAGTTGCTGACAGATGATATATAACTGCCTCCATGCACCTATTTCCTATTAAATCTGAAGCACTGCACAAATGTGTGGTCTATACCTTTGCCTTTTTTCTCCATCTCCCATTGGGTTTTTGAAACGTTGAAAATATTTTGTTAGAAAGATGTGGTTTACATTTTGGTCTTCAGTATTCTGGTTTTCCTTAAGTTCCAGGGTTTGCCTGTTGTTTTGACACCATGGGAACGTGCTGCAGTAGCCCATGCCGAGACAGGGTTCCAGATAACCACCCTACCAAGTTTAAGGTAAGTTGTGTTTTTTGTCTTTTATAATGTATTCTTCTACTAATATTGATCGCTGTGAGTTAACTCAAATAAAATTTCATCTCAAGACTGAAGTTGGATTGAGAAACTCCTTTTTACGATTCCCCCCCCCATTCTTCTTGGTGCTTTCTTCAGTTAAGTATCACTGCCTTTAGCTGAGAAAGTTTATCTTCTCTGTATATTTCAAGGAATTTTGTCTCTCAATAAAATAACTAAATTTTGTCCTCCCTCGTTGCTTAACATTCAGTCTGAAGATTTGAAATATTGACAATTTTCTGACCTTTTGTGCATGGCTGGTAAAGGCATTGCACGACTGTGAATTTGAAAATTCTTTCGAGGTGAATCATTTAACTTGGGTCAATTAGTTGATGATTGGTACTAGACAGTAATATTATGCAGGGAATCTTAGATGGCATTCCCAAAGTAGAAGCACTGTGATTAATAAATGCATTGTTAGTATTACTATATGCTTAAGGCTAAGAAAACACTCCTCAGATTACCAGAGGGAGCAATTTCCTAAGTAGCTGAGGTCTTGTTGATGGGCTAGCATTGACTCTAGGTCACAGGTCGGCAACCTGTGGCTCCGGAGCCGCATGTGGCTCTTTGAGCCTTCCCCTGCAGCTCCCAGCCTCCTCTGCCATTTGCAGAGAGAGACAGAGACAGAGAGAGGCTCTCTCCCTCCCTCTCCCTCTCCCTCTCCCTCTCTCTCTCTCTCTCTCTCTCTCTCTCTCTCTCTCTCTCTGTGTAAAAAAAAAAGAGTGGACTCAGTGTTCTCCCACGAGCTGAAAAGCTTACTGGGCGGAGCTCCTTCCTTTGCTGCAGGAAACAGGAAGCAGGAAGGGCAGGAGAGAGCTAGCTAGCCCAGCTATGCTGACTCAGGAATTCTGGGAGTTGAAGTCCATGAGTCATAAAAGAGCCAAGGTTGCCTACCCCTGAGCTTGTTGGAGAACAGCTTGAAGCCAGCTTGCCAGGTGAGCAAAAGATCAGAGAAAGGGAGGGGGGGGAGAGAGAGGGAGAGAAAGAGAGAGAGAGGGAGAGGAGAGACAGAGAGAGAGAGAGAGACCCTTTTGACATCTAAAATGAAGATAACACTGCATATATCCTTTTTACCTTTATTATATATATATATATATAAGGTAAAAAAGGATATATGCAGTATTATCTTCATTTTAGATGTCAAAAGGGTTTTGCAGCTCCCAGTGTGGGAAACGGGTCCAAGTGTCTCTTTAAGTGTTTTGGGTTGCCTACCCCTGCTCTAGGTGTACCTACCTGAAATATTTTTCAGGTAAGGAAGTATTCCTCTTATGCAATGTTTCTCATTCTTGGCTCTTTAAGATGTGTGAACTTCCACTGACTGGGGAAATCTGGGAGCTGAAGTCTACACATCTTAAAATTGCCAAGGCTGAGAAACATTGCTCTAAAGCATTGCTCTAAAGCATTATTCAGTGGTAAAGCATTTTACCACTGAATAAGAAAAAAATGACTGCCTTACAGAGATGAGGTTGGGCTGGTGTACTTTCCTCAATAGCTACACTACTAGTTTATAACCCCACTGTGTCTATTTATATGGTTTTTAGTAACTCCTGACAACTGGCTTTGGTTTCTACAGGTGACAAATGTTGATGATGAGGGCAATGAGCTGGGCTCAGGGATAATGGAATTGACACAGAGGGAGCTTGTTTTGCACACTCATAAACGCGATGCTGTTCGGTGGCCCTACCTTTGCTTGCGTCGCTATGGCTATGATTCCCATCTCTTCTCCTTTGAAAGTGGACGTCGCTGCCTGACTGGACAGGGTATGTACAGCAGGAGAGCTGTTAACCTGGGATAACATCTACTTTGTCTCCTCATAGGATGTTATAAATCTGGTTCAGAAATAGAAACAAAACTTCTAATAAGACACATAAGGAAATTCACATTTTTGTTTTCAGATAAGTATTGATGAGAGAACATTTTTTTAAAGCCTATTTAGTCCAGTATTCTGCTTCATCAAGGCCAACCATATATAAATGAATAGTCTAAATATCTGGTATTCAGGTTTCTAACGCCTCTCATATTAACAGCATTGAAGGGAATGTTCTGGCCTATACTCTCTGATAGTCTTTTAAATCCATATGTGTATGGTGAGATGTGCAAGGTTGGGAATAACTCTGCGATCATTTAAATCTTTGTTACATTAAGAATACTTAGACTATATTAAAAATAGTAACATTTTAAAAAATAGAATTATATCTTATCCAAATTAAAATTCCAATCTAAATCTAGCAGTGTTGGAATTAATAAAAATGGCATGTTATAAGAGAAAGTTGATGCCATATCCTTTCACAAGATGTAGCAGTACCTAAATTTAATAACAAAATAAACAAGAAAATATAAAATTATCTTGCTATATCAGCTCAGAGGTTTATCTAATACTTTATGTCCATCAGTAGCCAGACTATGTTTCTCAGAAACTAGATAGCTATTTATAAATCATTAGGATCTGTCTTTCAGAGGCATAGTGCTTCAGACTCTGAGGACCCAGTTGTATAGTTCTTTATGAGACCCCTACCTACTATTGATAATCCCTTGTCTTCATAGTGATAAACTTTATAAATGCATTATATTTATGCTGAATCTTTTGAAATCAGGCCTAACTTTTAAATAATTATGAATAAAATCTGTGACGCTCAGGCTATTATGCAGTTCTTTTTTTTTCTCTGCACCTAAGAGGAGAAGAATGAAAGCTTTCACTTTTATTTCAGAATAAACCAAAGTTTTAGGTTTTTATTTAAATCAAAATGTATTAAATCCTGACCTGGAAACAATGCCACAAGACATCATAATCTTGTATTATTTTCAAAAGCTGTAACACAGGGGTCTCCAACCTTGGAACTTTAAGACTTGTGGACTTCAACTCCCAGAATTCCTCAGAAAGCCAAGCTGGCTGAGGAATTCTGGGAGTTGAAGTCCATAAGTCTTAAAGTTGCCAAGGTTGGAGACCCCTGTGTTACAGCTTTTGAAAATAATACAAGATTATGTCTTGTGGTATTGTTAATACATTTTGATTTAAATAAAAACCTGGCCCTTTGTAAGGTAGCTGCTGGCCACATGAGGACTTCTTCCCCAGGTCTCATGAGGAAACTGCCACATGTCACCTCAGGAAGAAAGCCTTGCGTGGCCAGCAGTTGCCTTGCAGAGCTGTGGAATTCAGGGGCCCAAAGGGCAAAGATGGGGAAGTAGGCAGGGGAAGAAGTGGAAGACTCCCTGTGATTGTAAGTGTGGGCAGGCTATCAAGTGACTGATTTTGATTGTATGACCTCAGGGATGCTGCCGCAGCCATATTTTCAGGGACCAGGTGTAAATACCATTTGTTCAGCGCTACTGTAATTTCATGGTTGTTAAATATATGATCATAAGTTGAGAACTACCTATAATGTGATATTTTGACTTTGGTAGGAATATTATCTAGCTGGCTGCCTATTTATAACCTATGGTTTGTTCACCACTGGCATTAGTTTGTGCCAGGAGTGTGATCTTTATGTTACAGATGAAATAGTAAAAAAAATCCAAAAAGTCTTGGGTCAGAGCAGTGTGGATTAAAAAAAAAGGCAAGTTTGATATTCAGTGGTTGTAAGATTCATTATTTCCCTTGCATTATATGAATATTCTTTGATTCTTTTCACATTCCTTTCTTTCATCGTTGGATTTTAAAGCTTATTTCACTTGAATGATCATTCTTAATATCAGGAAGATAAGACAGAAAATGTGTAGGATCTACTGACGTGTGTGTGTGTGTGTGTTTTAGAATATTTTTATTCAGAATTGCAGCTGTTGTTGCCATGTTCTTGTCCTTGTTGCTATGGGTTTTTGGTTCATGTCTGTGCATGCCGGAATCTGATTGGTTAGTTCAGAATAGAGAGACAATTGATAAAAGTATTTATGGGTGGTGGGCAGGTGTTGCAGTTTAATACAAAAGCGAGTTGCTGTGCTTCCCAAACGTTTGCCAGTACAATCCTGTTAATCGATGAATCAATGAAAAGATTTCAGTGATTTGCAAAAAAGGTTCTAATCTCAAAATTGAGCTGGCAAACATAAATGGAAATAGCTTGTTAGATTCTTTGTGCAGGCTCATGGTGCTACAGGCTTACTTTGCCCAAGTAAGATACAGATAATGTTTTCCTCAAATTTCTCATGGGCAGCACAGTTGAAAATTTACCGAGTAATACTGGTAACAATAATAGTAACTTTGTGCTTTTTCTCTTTCCTTTCCAATTCTGTTTCTTACTTTCACTTAAATATGGAAAATGCAAGTGAATAACAGTATGAATGGAACTGTAGAGAAAATTCAATTTCAGTTCTTTCTCTTTATAATTATTTCAAAACACCATAACAATAAGCAGCAATTTAAATGTACTATTTCATAGCTGGAGGTTCTAAGTTATGTTCTGACTATAACTGTTCATGCTATGTGTATTTATACAACCTGGGTATGTTGAAATGCATTCAAATTATAAAACACTTTTATTCTTGGCCAGAATGTTACACAAGTGAAACCATAATTCCATTTTATGTATATCCCAATGGCTGAGAGTAGCTGCCAGACTGAGAGACTGCCAGACCAAATATCTGTGTTTTGAATTTGTCCTAAATAATTTGAGCCCAGGATGCTTCAGAGATCATGGTTTCTTCTCCCCAGCTTCATGCACTTGTAATTTCAGAGGTGCTGAAGCTCTTCTCTAAAGAGGCAACGTTTCTTCTATCATTTAAATAAGTATATAATGAAAATGTAACCTTTTGATTCATTTTTTACTGCTTCCCTTATTAGTAATTTCATTAGTATAACTAATTATACAATTAGTATTTAATTGGTATAGTAATATTTATGATTTTGAAGACATGTCATCTTGTCAAAAGATATAAATTAAGTTGGTAAATAGTCAACGTATTTCTAAGGAGATCCTAAATTAAGGTGTAATCTCAGGACCAGACCTTTAGTTTCAGTATACACATTAAATCTTAATCCTATCCTTTTGATTTGTCCAAATGTCTATGCAATACGTTGCTTTCACTGTATTTAGTAATCTGCTGATGTTTAGAGGTATGTGGCTGGAGTTTCACAGAGTAATGGTGCAATTTGTTAGCATCGCTTTATGTTTATCTGATATGCATTTCTTGTTTTAGAGAGTGTGAACATACTAGTATTAAAATAGACTTTCTCTTCTTCGCCTAGGAATTTTTGCATTCAAGTGCTCAAGAGCTGAAGAGATATTTAATTTGCTGCAGGATCTGATGCAGTGTAATAGTATCAGTGTGGTGGAGGAACCTGTTGTCATTACAAGGAATGCAGCTGAACTGGAACTATCCCGGACTCCCCAAACACCCGATAGTGAGACCCTCTTACAAATCGGAAGAGATAGGAGAATGAGGCCTATGTTAGCGTTTACTCTAGAGCAGGGGTGTCAAACTCGGGCCAAATGCATCACACCAAAACCGCGCCCACCCGATTGCCGGCAGTGGGAAAAAAATTGTGATACATCGCGACATGTCACGTGACATCGCGAGTTTGACACCCGTGCTCAGGAGCATTTCTTCTTGGTATCACAAAGGTGCTTTTTTCTTCAAAAGGCAACTGGACTGTTTTTTCCTGGAAGAAGAAGAAGAAAAATCTTTTGCTTCTCATCATGGAAGAAACCTTATCAGTTCTGATGGGGGGAAGGGAAGGATAGCTGGGGGGAGGGAAGGATAAGTTCTGATAGGGTGGTGGGGGAGGGGATGGAAGGGTTGTATTTCTTTGCAGTCATTTGGTCATTAGAACTCTCAGAGAGCTTTTGAGACCATGTGAAACCCTCAGAGTCACCTAAATCAGGGTGCAATTGGTTCTGGAACTTTCCATACCCCTGGCATCATGATGAATTTTCTTGGATGAAAAGCAAACCATCTTCCTCAAGGAAAAAACAGTCCAGTTGCCTTTTTTTGGGGGGAGAAGCACATGCTTAAAGAATGGTTTCACCCCATACAAATATTCAAATTCCTATCAAAACAAAATATTCTGACCAAGAAGAAATGTCTGTGGATAACTGAGAATCTCCACAGACATTTCTTCTTGGTCAGAATATTTTGTTTTGATAGGAATTTGAATATTTGTATGGGGTGAAACCATTCTTTAAGCATGTGCCAAACATTTATACCCTACTTTATACAAAAAGTTACAAAAAGTTGGCCCTGTTTTGAGTCTGTTGAGTTGCTCATTCTTTCCATTGAAAACTCACGGTTGAAACCATAATGTCAATCCACTTTTATAATGCATTTGTAATCTATTTATAGTATTGGGCATGTCTAATTTATGCAAGAGAGTCATTGCCTTGTTTCCATATACATTTTCTCTGAACTGGGGCTACTTTAGGGCTCAGCACATTTGCAACAGTTGTACTAGCCTGTTTCGTCTTCAGATATTGTTAATTACTTAATCATCTGGTCTCATAAAATCAAGTCTACTCTTCAGTCATGTCTTTAGCTTATTGTAGCTTTTAAGTTTTATGTGAGCTTGTTGCTTTATTTCTAAGACAACCAAACATAATTATCAGATATGTTTAGGTTTCCAGTAAAATATCGCCAGAACTACTAAGGAAAGTATACATGAGAAGTAAGAAGATTATTATTTGATTTGGTTATTTTGACCTTTACTTTATTTTGCACTTAGATTTGAGGTAGGTATTTTAACCTAGTTTTTATAAGTGTTGTTCTGTCTCATCACAGTAGAGAACTTCATCATACAATCTGAGTTCATTGGCCTATTAACAAAGTATTGGGGGTATTTTTGGTAAATGTGTATATAGTTTTGTGTAAAGCTAATTGTGCTCCCATTTCTTCATTTTTTGAATATATAGTCCCAGGTTTTCCTAATGGGTTCCACAACTTCCCTATGGAGCCCTCATCTTGTCCTGCAGCCTGCCATGCCCCCATGAGTAGTCTAAGGCATTCTTCCATTGGAGAGGACGCTACGCATGCTCTTATTATCCCTGATGGGCAAGTGAGTATTGCATATGAAATAGAACACTGCACCTATTAATACTAACTGTGCCAATTAATTTTAACTATGCCAGTTAATGTTGTTATAGGAAAATAGGCACCTGTTCTTTTTCACTTATGCAGCGCTAAGTTTCTAAGTATTTTCAGGAAAAGTTGCTTATTGAGAAGATATATTTGTAGTTATCAAAAAGGCATAATAATAATACCTTCTCATTGCACAAGGTATTAATCATTTTACCTCCATCCACTCTCATATAAAGGCTAGGATGGGTTTTTCATAACTGTGTACATGATTTTCTTGATTAAACAAGAATTGTGGTATTGTCTTTTCTTTTTCTGCAAACCGGTAGTCCTTGTCTTTAGGCCACAATTGAGCCCCAAACTTCCATTGCTAAGTGAGACAGTTATTACGTGAATTTGCTCCATTTTATAACCTTTCTTGGCATGGTTTTAAAGTCAATCACTGAAATTGTTAAGTTACGAACACGGCTGTTAAGTGAATCTGGAATCCCCATTGACTATGCTTGTCAGAAGGTCGCAAAAGTGATCACATGATCCTAGGACACATGCCAGTTGCCCAGCATCTGAATTTTGATCATGTGACCACCGGGATGCTGCAACAGTTGTAAGTGTGAAAAACTGTCATAAGTCACTTCAGTGCTGTTGTAACATTGAATGGTCACTAAACAAATGGTTTTAAGTCAAGGCCTACTTGTACTAGATTTGATTAGGTAACATAATATCATGTGATAGGACAGGTGTGATCTGATACTGATAAGGATTTTTAAAAATTATTTTCAGTCAGGGAACATGTTTAGAATTATTAATAACAGAATCCAAGGTTAAGATAGGACTACATTTCTTTTTAATATTGTTGCTGTTAAAGATCATCCTGTTTATGCATTTTAAAATGCTGTATAAATACTTATTAATCCTGTGATCCATAATAAATAATGAAGGATTTCTAGACAGCATTTATTCTCAGCACCTGCTAATTTTTCTTTCTTTCTTTCTTTCTTTCTTTCTTTCTTTCTTTCTTTCTTTCTTTCTTTCTTTCTTTCTTTCTTTCTTTCTTTCTTTCTTTCTTTCTTTCTTTCTTTCTTTCTTTCTTTCTTTCTTTCTTTCTTTCTTTCTTTCTTTCTTTCCAGTCCCACACCTATGTAAACACAGCCAGTGGGGAAGATGATATAAGGGGCCACCATTGTATGCACTCCTTACCTGAAGTTCATCCTCCGATTGCTCATTCCAACCATAGCTGCTCCCTGGAGGACCGGAATCCCCAGGTTTACATTCAGCCAGGAGAAGTGAAGTTTGTTTTGGGCCCGAACCTGGGTTATAGGCACAGGATGAAATGTGATGGCTACTGTCGACCCCACTGGGAGTGCTCAAGGCATTTCTGCACTCCTCACAACAACAACAACAACGATTACAAAGACGAGTGCCTCGCCCCCAAGTGTGTTTATGAAAACCTCAATGGTCTGCTGCCTTCTCGAGGAACCTTATTTCGTCAGGGGAGCGGGCGCTTGAAAATTCCCTGTGAGGACCTGAATCCTGCCAGTTGCTCCCATCGCCGGACCGCCCTACTGCACTATGAGAACTTGCCATCATTGCCTCCTGTGTGGGAGTGCCAGCCCCTAAGACAGGGCCAGGATGAAGAGGATTCTGGTGATGCAATGACACCTTCCTCCACTGGTTATCCAGAAATTGAAGAAGATGACTCTTTACGAAATTACATGAACTCAGAAAGGGTTGCCCTACATGGAGGCATGCGTAGGGGAGGTTGCTTGCAGCGGCACCGCAGTTGTACCCCCAGCGTTTTCAATTTCGACTTCTGCCGGCCTTATTTGGAGCAGCCAAGGCAGCTCAATTATATCCAGGTGGAACTGCAAGATGATCCTTGTAAAGGGCGGCAAAACATACCAGTCCCCCACGTCCCATGTGCAGCTGCCCATCCAGCCCACAGGACCAATTCCTATGCGGTCATTGACCATAAAAAGACAGCAGCCATGTCCAGCTTACAGAGAGCACTGCCGAAGGATGATGGGACTTCCAGGAAAACACGACATAACAGCACTGACCTGCCTCTGTAAGAAGAACATTCAACCCAAGCACCTCATTGTGGCTTTTGTATCTGCTCTTCAACAAATCATGTTACATAACTGCCATTTTCCCATTGTGCCCCCTGTTAGTGTGAGTCACTGGAATAGTTTCATCAAGCTAAGTTAAGAAATGTAGCCTATCTGTGCCTCTTCCGAGCCTCATTTTCCTCTGCCATATACTTTCTGAAGCCCTGCCATGTGCTTGATTACTTGACCTGGCTGATGGCAGGGTAGGTAATGGTACAGTTGGAGTGTGAAGGCTAAGGAAACTCTATTTAATTTTTATTTTTGAAAATACACAAAATATATTTATTTTCAAATTTTGCATTAACTTATTTTTCAGAGATGCTGGTATTTGTTTATCTATTTATTTAAAGTGCCCAGCAAGTATAACACTGAATTGCTTTGCAATTAATTCTTTTCTCCATGAGAATCAGAAAAGCTCTAAGAGGGTATATTTAAACAAATATAAGGCTAGTCACCAAAAGGCAGAACAGAGGAGGAGATTCAGACTGTCAGAGAAAGTAAGGCATGCAAGAATGGTTCTAAACCCATGTGGTCCCAGGGGTGACTCAACATGCTAACAAAGCTGAACTTCCCAGCTCCAATTTCTGACTGATGGTATATCTCATAATATGCCTCTTCACCCTCAGAGTAGAAAAAACCATAGAACTGTAAATTTCCCTAACTAATCCTTGGTGGATGTTTTAAACTGTTGCTGTTTACCTAATAGTTTGGGATAGTCTCTAAGAAGGTAATATTCTGATGTTATGGTATTAGTTTGCTGGAATCACATAAAAGCTTCAAACACATTTCAAAAGCTTTTCTTCCTCCATTTTACTTTATTGTCTCACATCCAATGCTCTAATATTGTCCCAGACATACTTTAATATGTCAATGAAATTCAGCCATTATTAGCAAATAATTGATTTTTGGGTGGTGGGGAACCAGAACATTTTGAGCAACTTTAAGGACAAGCAAAGCTTTCTTTATTTGGGACTTTCACATTTTTGTTAGGTTAGTAATAAACCTGCAATATGGATTATACATTTGATGGCCATTATTTATTTATATGGCCTTTTCAGAAATAGCCCTTCCGGGAATAACTGTATTTGAACTAGAGTTCAGTCAGTTTTTTTTCTGAAAATCTGTTTCACTGAAGCCATTTTTAAAATTCACTGTATGTGAAACAAGCATTATAGAGTTGGGGATTAGGAATCCTTTTGGTAGAAAGTTATTACTTTCCATTCCTTTTCAAATCTATTAAGAACTGTCCTTATTTAACACAGTTTTTCAAAATGCTTTTTGTTATTTATTTATTTTTGGAAAATAGAATGTTTATCTGTTTTGTTTTGTTTTGAATTTCTCATGTAATTCCATGTCAAGGAGTCCAAATTAATACTAGTATTTCAAGTGATAAGCTCAGCTAAACCAATTTAAAGTATTCATAATTTGGATGAAAATTAATTCTAACCTTTGCATATGGATCCACATCATTAAAAGCTTAAAAACTGTTTGAAATTATATTTTTAAAAACTAGATTTAAAGTAGTTTTGCTTAAATCTTTTTATTGTAAAATGTTATTCTTTCTTGTCTGTTAATTATTGCTCACCATATTGTCATGAAACACATGCTTTGCATGTAGAATATCCCAGATTTAAGCAGGAGTAAGAATTTCCCTTCTGAAATATTGGAGAAGTATTACCTATTAACATAGATGATAGTGACTTAAATGATGAGTATCTTGCTCCAGCATGTCCTTTATCTGTTCCTCTGCAGTTCTACTGTAGACCCATAACTAAAGGAGAGTAAAAATGCATTAAATGAACAAGAGAAGAAATGGTTGGATAGAGAATTAATCTTGCTTCAATTACATATATTTCAGTCACAGAGGAGTTTATCAATTAATGCATTTAGATTTAGGACTGATTGTTATATGACAGCTGTACATAAAAGGTGATCTGGAAGGTTTTGAATGTTGCTGCTATTCTATATGATTTCAGTATCTCAAGCAGGTATAAAAATTTCAAATTTCAGCATTTTTTCCTCTTATTTTCACTGTACTCTTATAGATCATGTTCTAAAATTCATAGCTGTAAGGGGAAGACAGACAGATTTGGGTAAACATCAAGATCTCCTCACTGTGGCCCGTTGTCATATAGTTAAGATTGTTAAGAAGGCATTGATTTGATGAATGATTTTGTATTCTTGCTGTATAAATTGGGTTATTTCTGATTTTAACCAGTTACTATAAAAATCATTTTGCTTATTTGGCACTGCCTTTTTAACTATTATGCATAATATGTTGTAATTTACTAGTAAATGTTAAAATTAGGTGGTCTTTTTATGACCATCCGCCTTTGTGGTTTTCCAATGTCTAATCAAAATCTATTAGAGTTAATAGAAGAGTTTCTCTGTCCTCTATTTGTACTTTGGGTCAGCTCAGTCCAAATACATCATCATCAGATTTTTATTCTGCAATTTTTATATATAATTCAAGGTGGTGAACTGATGCTCCTGGCTTCTAATTTTCCCCACAACGTGTGAGGTGGATTGGGCTGAGAAGGGAGTAAATGGCCCAAAATCACCCAGTTGGCATTCATGCCTAAAGGAAAACTAGATTTCTATTTTCTAGCCCAGTACCTTAACCACAACACCAGACTTGCTCTTGAGCCATTGTGGGGAATTTAAATAGGCAGAATTCTTCTAGTATTGTCATATGCCTTGTCATCAGTTTTACTTCACAAATCCACACGTTCATTCTAAAACATCAAATGTAGGCTTCTATATACTGGTGATGGGCAGGCCGGAGTCCAAAGGACTTGAGCAGCTTTTTGTCACCACTCGGTATTAATCACAAAGCTATGTATAGGTAGTCTATTGATCTACTGTATCTTAAACATTCAGTTAAGATGGGAAAAAAATTCTTTATTTTTTTAGGTATAATGGAACTTAAAGGGTAATTAATTAACATTGATTAGAAAGAAGGATGTGGGATAAAATAGGGAGCTCTCCTTTTCAAGGATTATGTTTACTCTGAGAGACTTATTTAATAAAAAGGAAGAAGGACTTAGAATACTTTCCGGCTGCTGTTGTCTCAGAGTCAAGACAGCTAAAATTTATGCTTTGTACCCTGATGCCCTAGAAGTATGGTTTAGTTTTAAGTGATAAGAAATGTGTTTACCATGGTACAATTAAATCAGTGCCAAAAATAAGTGTTTTATCTAATTGAGCCACTATATGGTTTCATTGTTTGACTTTGGCTTAGTGTTTGGATATAGCCATTTTGGTTTTTTAAATTAGG
Source organism: Protobothrops mucrosquamatus (assembly GCF_001527695.2). Taxonomy (NCBI): domain Eukaryota; kingdom Metazoa; phylum Chordata; class Lepidosauria; order Squamata; family Viperidae; genus Protobothrops; species Protobothrops mucrosquamatus. The sequence continues at coordinate 53,675 of NW_015389343.1, forward strand.
TTTATGGCTTAGTGTACTCTATGAATTCAACCAGTTTCGGCTTAGTTACTTAGCCATATTTAAACAAACAGTAACTTATTGTGTTATGTGAATCTGTTCATTGAATTAGATGCGATGAAACATGTGAAGCTGGTTGTCTGCTAATGTCTTTCTGCAGTTTACATCCATTCCTCATTTAACCGCTAAACAGCTTAAATGCACTGTACTTTGTTTTATTATTATTATTATTATTTATTACTGGTATTTTTCAGAGTCCTTTAAGGAGCATTTTCTAATGTGCCAAGAATGGTGCTTTTGCCAAGATTTTGTAAAGGCTAGAAAGGTTCCAACTAGTAGAGATTCTTAATAGGCAGATGAAAAGCAGAAATGCAGTTGATGCTACCATCAACTTTCAGGGAAACAGGATTATTGAATTGGTCCGCTGCAAGCACCTGTTGGATCTTTTTGGTTTCTAATGGTGTTTGGGTAGTAGGCAGCTAGCTCTGTGAGGCATTTGTTCAAATCTCTCTAATGGTAGTAACTGTTTTTATTAATAATTTTGTTAATAGTATTCGTTTTAATAGCTTGGAGTTTTTTGAGTATTTTATAGATGTTTTATTGTGTTGTAAGCTGCCTAGAATTGTAAGAACAGACAGCATACTAATAGTGGCAAATAAATAATCGTTCAGCAATCCAGGTGGTCTCCTTTACAGGTGGTGCTTGCGCTGTTTCTTCATCGGCTCTGCACCCACACGATCCCACCTTGTCATTACTTGGGGAAACAGCTGATAAATTCCGGGCTCAGTAGTAGGGCAGGAGGAAGTGCGGTAGATGCTGAGACTGGAGTGGTAGAGCTGAGAGGTGGGAATTCTTCCTTTAATGAGAATTCTTGCCTAATCCTGGTTCCTGAATTCTCCATTCTCCCTGAGTTAAGGAAGTATGGTACTACAATGCCTTTTTATTGGTCTTAAAATACATAAAGAGGCAGTTTTGTAGCCGTTGTCCTTGTAGCTGATCTTATTGTTGTATGTCAATAGAAACAGTGCAAAGTTTGAGTGAGGGGGTAAATGCATTGTTTGGCTCCGTTATTATTATTATTTTTTTGCACTCTCCTATTGGTGGGGATATGAACACCATTACCAGAATGCTGGCAGTAAATTTGCGGGACACTGAATTCCTTGGGGTGAGGCTAGTGTACAGAAACAATTTCTGATATTCTAAATGGAAGTTAGCTCTTATTCTCACTTGCTACGTGTGTAACATTACATTTAATACTGACCATGCAAGCAAAAGTGAAAATGTAACCTTTCTGGCAATAGTCAAAAGCCTCATAAAGTTGGAGAGTTGATAAACATGATGCTTTCCTATCTCTGAATACATAGTGCTCAGCACTCCATAGAGTTATTTATCTGCTTTTAAAGGTGCAATTGGAAAGGATAATTCAACAAGTTCCATAATAAATTGCTATTCAAATAATCACCACATCCAAATAATCACCTCATCCAAACTAAGTTGGATGCCACTTTTTTTCTGTCACGAAAACTCCAAGCCATTGCAATAAAAAAACTAGCACATTTCTAAGCATAGCTGTGCAGTAATGCAGAAATTGCCTGTTATTGCAGTAGCTAGTAGCTACATATTGAGCCTTTCTAGAGAAAAAAATTACATGTCAACTTAAACTAGACCCATGTTTTATTGTATCCTTAACATTTCCATGGTAGTCATCTTTTAGGATCAGCACATTAAATATAGTTTGTGTTCAAGGGACTGTTGTAGCCTAATTTTCTTCAAGCTTCAGTATCAAAATAGAGTATTTAGCTGTCTTGGATAGCTAAAGTAAAATAGCTCAGTATGTACTTCAGTGCCCCTTTTAAAGATGTTGCCAATGAGTATGTCTATTTACGGCTACACTGCATCCAGCAGCTTTTAAAGGTTAGAGCAGGTACTGTAAACTCACTGAATGGAATAAGGGTTATACCGATTCATCTGACAAGGGCATTATGAAGATTAAGGTTTGAATATCATAAATGCCAAGACATTTTAGTACTGTACTGAATTTTGCACATCAAATGGAAATCCCATATTAGTTGGTATTGTGTTCAGTGTGAAAGAGCATTATCTCTAACCCAATTCCTCAATTCTTTATCATCTCATAATGGTTATCCACATCTTCTGATTGGTCTCTGGGGAATCTTGTTCTACATAAGATAATAGGTTTTTATTTCTTTATGTTTTAATATCTCTTTAAAACTTTTCATAGTTTAAGTCCTTTCATGAGAGTTCATCTTTTCAAACATTTTGGATTCTATAAAAGCAGGGAACTGTTGCCTCTTTCCCTAGCGATAGAAGAACGTGAGTCTGCCTCCATTTTCCCATTGTTGGAGGTAGGGAAGAGAGAACTCTATATAGTAAAAGTGTAACCAGATTATGACAGTTTTATTTTCTTGGAACTTTCAGTCAGTTTTATGAAACACTTGAAATGTTGCAAATGGTCCTGTTCTTGAATTAATATTAAAAAGTAACCAAACTGGATTCTGGGATTGTGAGACAAGAACTTTCAGTGGGTAGATTTTTTTTTTCTGTAATTCATTTTGAAAAGCCTGGCTTTAGCTAGGTAGATCTCAATTTCTTACCTTGTGCAGTTTTCTTCATAGTTACTTGTACTGATGCATTTGCTGATTGTTTCTGATCTGGCAGAAAAACAAGGCATGGGGATGCTCAGTTGTTCTGGCCATAGAAGTTGCTTTGTGATTTTTATTCAGTGGTTTCTGCTGTATATCTCTGTTAATTCCTATTTGTATCTTATCCTGTGTAGCCTTCAAAGTGAAGAGCATTAGCAGTGCCATGTGACTGAGGAGCACTAATATCTTACATTAATGTGCACAAAGAATGTATCTAAAATAAATTATTTCTGATGCTTATCTTTTGGAAAGTGTGGCTTATTTGGTAACTTGTAAACAAAAATGTTATAATTACCAAGGTAATCTGAACTCTCACAATTTTATTTGCTCAGCATTCCTGGATTTTCTTTATAATATCTATGCATTCTTCAAAATGAAAAAGGTCTTCTGCAGTCACGACATAAGCCTAAGATTGAAAATCAGGCTTGTCAGATGTTATATTTTTTCTATCCTGCTCTATGGAGTAGAGAGTTGGTCTCTGACAGAAGGCCACCTGAAGAGACTAGAAGAATTTGAAATGTGGAATTACAGACGGCTGTACGTATAAGCTGGGTTGACAAGATCAGAAATGAGGTGATAAGCCGCCTGGGAAAGCCAAGGTAAATCAAAACAATAAAAAAACGAAAGTTAGAATATTTTGGACATGTGATGCGACACCCAGAAAAATACGGCATACTCCATTTAATCCTCCAGGAAAAGATTGAAGGCAAACGAGGTCCAGGCAGAAGAAGAACATCGTGGCTTCAAAATCTAAGGGACTGGTTTGGACAAAACTCAGCAGCACTTTTTCGCGCGGCTGCTGATAAAAACATGATCGCCAACATGATCGCCAACATCTGATAATGGATATGGCACAAGAAGAAGAAGAATACTAATCGTCAATTTAAGATCCTCCAGATATCTTGAGCTTCAGCTCTCATAATGTGCAGCTACCATGATTTTGATGGTAATTCTGAGAAATTAAGGTACCTGGGAAATGTCAAGATAAAAATCACAGAACATTTTCCAGGCTATAAAGTTGGTGCTTTATTCACTATTCATAAAATAGTGTCAGGGTGGGGGTGGGGGGTCAATAATATAAAAAGTATTCTTAAAGTCAGAAATAGAAACTTCTAATGGGAGATGTTTTTTTTCCATACTAAGAAGTGTTAATAATATTCTTAGAGAGTGTGGGTTCATTGCAATGAAGGAGACAATGGCTAAACTTTTGTAAAAACCAAAAGTCTGTCTTCTGATTCTGGCAAACTATTATTCAGTGTTGAGCAGTTTACTGAAAAAGGTATAGGCCTTTTAACTAGTTAAAGCAATTTGAAATTTTTAGAACCCCATCAAATAATGTGTGAGAATCAACTATCCTGTTATATTATTACAACACTCTAGGCTTGCTTAACTGATGCATGAAGGTGACTATCAAAAATCGTGCTACAAAGATATTTTATTTTATTCTGATCAAGGAAAAAAAGGAAGGGAATTTGGCAGAATGTCTCTGAAATTTGAAGAACAACTCTTGTCTATTCTGGTCCCTCTAAATCAGGGGTGTCAAACTGCTGGCCCACGGGCCGGATGCATCACAGTGAAATCGCACCCACCCCATTGCTGGCAATGGCAAAAAAGTCATGATATGTTGCGACACGTCACGTGATGTTGCGAGTTTGACATCCCTGCTCTAAATGGATTCCAGATTTAAACAGAATATTGTGTTCATATATGCATACATTGAGCAACCACTTTACAAAGACTTGAGGTGGTTAATAATAAGTGCAATAATAATAATCAAGAAAATAAAGTGCTCTGAGATTTTAGAGTTAAACATGCAAGCTCCTGCCTGGCAACACCTCATATTTAATTGTTGGTAAGAAAGAAAAGTCTTGATGGTGGACATTGCAGTTCCTGGAGATAGCAAAATAGAAGATAAAGAGCCGGAAAAAATCACAAAATAGAAAGACCTGCAAATAAAAGTAGAATCACTATGGCAAAAGAAAGCAAAGATTAGTAACTGGTACCTTGGGTGCAGTTCTAAAACATTGGGAGCCCCATTCGAACACCATCAGCATTGATAAAATCACCATTAGTCAATTGCAAAAGGCACTTCACTTGAAGCAGCTTACATTCTGCAATGATACCTCTTACACTACCAAACAACATGTGCCTATCCCAGATCCTTGGGAAGGACTCAATTGGTGGATAAAATTAAGTCTCAACATCTGGCTGACTGTCACCAAACATAATAATATATGAGCAACTATCCAGCCTAAACTAACCAGGCAGCCTAAATAGCATTAATGATCAAAAGTTTGGTAGAACAAGAACTTTGCAAGGTCTTCAGGATAATTTGACTTGGGGAGCCAGGTATTTCAAAAGATAGGGTTAACTCCTGATCAAGAAGCAAAGCTTCTGAGTCTTAGTTAACAAACCCTGCTCCTTTTGCTGTAGCTTAGGAAAATTGGCTGTGTATGCCCCTATCTGTTTTTAAGTGTAGTGGGGTGGGGTTTTTTTGCCCTTTGACACAATCATACAAAGTTTTGATGAACTCTTAAGTTTGTGAAGCACAGTTTAAAAGCCCCTGTTATAGTAGTCCACATGTGCAGTGTCTAGGTCACTGATAAGTCTCTGTACCTCAGCACCTAAGTCTAGAAAGGACTCTAATTACTGGACCAACTAGAACTGATACTGGACCAACTAGAACGGATGAAAGATACTCCTCCACTTATCCCCTCTACCAGCTGCAGGAGCCATGAGTTCAGGAGGAGTATGTAAAGGGGAGTGCTCAACAAAGAACTAAGATGAATTGGAATAGTAAGAGATTTCTCATCAATGAACAGTAGCTCTGAAGTCTGTAAGAGACTAGATATATTAAAACAAGCTCTGATTAAATCTCTAGACAATTACTTTTTGTTGGTATTCATGATACAAATGTAAATACAGATTTACAGATGATTTGCCCAGCAACTTCATGTAGACATTAATCAACCTGGGAGAAAGAACTGAATTGTGTGGAATCACAATGAACTGCTCTTAACTGTGAGACTTCATTAGTTTACCCAGTGCCTCTAATCAGATGATGTTGATTACACAACATGCGGGAGAGGACTGAGCCCTGTGGAATCACCTTGTGTTACCGTAATATATTTTTAATTGTGTAAACTTCATTAGTAATGTTGATTAAGATCTGAATAGCTGAGCCCTTGTTAGTTCCAAATGAGTTCTTTCACTAGCTAATGGGACTCAATATATTAGCATCCAAGATCTTGTTTCCTAAGCATGTCCTACTTCCTGATTTAAATTGGTTCTGTAGCAGGAATAGAGAACTTCTGGCTTTTCAAGTTAATTCAGGTTGCTGAGGTTTCTCATCTGGTCTCTAAACTGGTCCTCAGCTCTCATTTATAGGTGTTTCTTAAGCTCTCTTTGCAACCAGACACTGCTAAAGAGAGAAGGGCCCTTTAAGGGTTCTTTCAATCTCATATCCCCAAATCCCAGAAATTAGACTTTATAGAAACTCTTAGCTTAATTCTGTGTTTAGTAACTGTTCCTCAAGTATTAATAGCTACCTAGAGTCTTAAGAACGGGGTGGTAAATAAATACATAGAAACTTGAATGTAATTACAAAAGTCCAACTCTATCAGCACTGAACTGAATGGGGAGAAAATACCATTATCATGTACTTATTAATGACACAAAATCTCATTGGGGTAGAAAGGTGAGAACTTTGCTACAAACTAAGAGCAGTCATGTCTGCTGGTTATATAAACTATTTTTCAATTGAACCCAAACTGTCATAATACGATAATGTAAGTTATATGGCAACATGGCTGCAGTCACTACTTTCACTTTTTTGTTTGCTTTTTAATTAGAGGGGATAAAGAAAGCTGAAACACATAAGAGAAGGCAGGAAAAGAAAATAATAACAGCAACAACAATGAGAAAGGTCCAGACAGATATATGAGCTGCAAAAGAAAAACTGCATATGCTAGGCTCAGAGGTGAATTCTGATTTTTTAAAAAAATTGTACTTCAGTATTAAAATAATAGATACCGGTATATATTGTAAAAACATTTCTGAATCGGTAAAGAAAATATTTGCTCTGCAGTATACTAGATGAGTCCAGAAATATGTAAGATATAAAGTGTGTGTGTGTGTGTGTGTAGGGGGGCAATTGGGTGAGTGTGCTTAAAAGTATCGGAAAAGAACTAATAGGTTCTTTGGCTGTTGCACAGAGCTAGTTAGATAATTGCAAACTAGCACAGCTCAGGAATTATCAAAAAATAAATGTTAGGGTCGAAGAGGGAAAGGAAAAGAATTGACTTAGAACTCCATACTACTGCATTTCAATGTTTCATTTTTTCCCCACCTCAAGCACAAAGTCCAGAAGTGGTTTCCAAGTAGAAACAAAAGTAATGTTTTTTTTCTTTTATCAAAGCAGTCAATTTAGCCATATCTGCTAACTCCATCAACTTTTGCAGCTATTTGTCCATTATAGGGATCGAAGTGTCCTTCCATTTTTGTGCATAAAGTAATCTTGCTGCTGGCAACATATATAACATCAAAGTTCCAATTTTCCCCCAAGTCTTTTTCCATTAAACCCAAAAGAAAAGTTTCTGGTTTTATCTTTATATTCACTTTAAGAATCCTCTGTATTAAAATATGAATCCTGTTCCAATATTTCTTTGTTTTATCACATGTCCACCACAAATGATAAAAAGTCCCTTTTTTACATTTGCATTTCCAACATTCATTTGAAGTACTTTTATACATTCCTGATAACTTATCTGGTGTTAAATACCAATGATACACCATCTTATAAAAGTTTTCTTTAAAATTGTAATTTAGTATAAATTTTAAACCTTTTGTCCACATATTCTCCCATTGTTCAAGTTTTACATTATATCCAAAGTTGTTTGCCCTTATTTCAACTAATGTTGACAAAGTGCCCCAAAGTATTCTAATACACCCAGCTAAATGTGTGCCTGGGTATGACAGAATAAAGATGGCTGATTATTTACAGTACTTATGAAAAAATCTTAGAACAGCAGTTGGTTCTCATTTCTATATTGCAAAATTTGCCAATGAAAATTGATAATAGATCTATGAAACATTGACAATATAAATGCAATTAAAATATTCATGCTACATAAAATCAAAATATTTCAATCTAATCATAGTTACAATAATTTAATACAACATGATCAAATAGTCCAAAGCAATAATAACAATTATCATAATAAAACAATGTTGGCAAAATTTCATCATCAAATATGCCTCATAAGTCTTCATCTTTGTCGTCTTCTGGAACATTAAGGAAGGGGCTAATCTTACTTGTAAATGTTCACTGTAAGGGACACTTCCATAACACTGGGACTAAAATCAAGAAACAATGTTTCAGGCCTTTTCTGCCCTACCTCATAACATGGAAACAAGAAGAAATTGCTAGGATCTTTTAGGACAACTATATAGGATTGGCCACTTCTAATAGAAGACTATAAGAACTGTGATATAGCACCAAAAAGAAAGACAAATACAAATACAAATTTAGACTTTGTTAATAGAAGTAGAGTTTTCAGACTATTCAATTCAACTTTATCCTGCAGTGGTCAAGAGATACCTTAAATATTGTATCCACATCTGTGTACCTTATTTTAAGAAGGATTCGGCCAAATAGAACAGATTCAGTGAAGGGTGGCAAAGATAATCAAGCAATTAGAAAGAAAGAGCACACCTGTGATTACCGTTTACTGTAGGTTGCTCCTAACCTATGCTTATGCCAGTTTGATTCTGAGCCTGTTCAAAAATTCCTATCTTGACTGAGACAATTTAGCAACAGCTTGCAATGTATTCAGTTCAGATTGCACACTACCAAATCCGCCCATTGGACTTTCCCCTGAGGCTGTGCCCTACCCATTTTTCTGTTCCAGGAAAGCAATGGTCAGTTACCGTTAGCATAACTGCTGCCTTATAAATGGAAGGTTGCTGGTTTGAAACCCATTCAAAATATTGCTATTTTTAATTACTTCCTAATTTTCTCTATGCTTTAAAAAAGCAAAAGCAAAACAAAACTCTACCAGTGTTGTGGTTTCATGTTCTCTATCACCTAAAGACTTTTTCCCAAGTGCCCAAGCAGTCTTTAGTTTTTCAGTTGTTTGGAAACTCAGGGTGAAATCATCATGAGCCCAACAAGTATAGACACATGTTAGATGCACCTTCACATGATCAAGGCCTACTCGATTCTATATAGGACAAATGGGACAAACTTTGCACAAAAGAATTAATGAACGTAAGTTTAATATCAAATCAAGGAGAAAGTAATATCGGAGCATTTCATCTTTCCAAGATACTTCATAGCAGACCTCAAAGTGATTGTTTCAAAAAAGCATGACTTTAACAGCATCATTACAGAAAAAATTGTTGAACACATATCAAAACATATCAGGCAATCTCTGAAGGTCTCAAGAAATATGATGTAATATTTGACATATTAATTAGTAAGCTATTGGTAATCTGTGATATGTATAACTTGCATCTGCATAACCAATCTATCTGCCCTCCTTGCTTTCCACCTCACTCCAGTTTAAATTCTCTATCAGCCTAGCCCAGGGGTAGGCAACCTTGGCTCTTTTATGACTCGTGGCTGAGCATGGCTGGCTCAGGAATTCTGGGAGTTGAAGTCCATGAGTCATAAAAGAGCCAAGATTGCTTACCCCTGGCCTGGCCACTCTGCCACTCTGATGAAATAAACTAAAGCTCACAAAATATTTTAATAAAATCTGTTAGTCAGAAAAGGTGTTACTAGATTTCTGATTCTTGTCACCATAGACTAACACGCTTTTTCTCCTACAAAAACATGTGTCTCAGGTGAAAGAAAAAGAAAAGAAAGAAAGTACACTGCTGGAGTTTGGAGGGATTTTTTGGGTGTATGTGTGTTAAAGAAGGCTCAGGAGAATAAAAATTTAAAAGATGTACATTTCTGCCAGGTTTTAAACCAACAACCTACTATTTTGAAGGCAAGAATTCTACTTACTGTAGTATTAGAATAGAATAGAATAGAATAGAATAGAATAGAATAGAATAGAATAGAATAATAACTTTATTGTCACTTTGAATGTACACTAATCAGCATACTTTGAAATGAAATTTTATTACGTACAGCTCTCAAAAGGTCACCACCTCCGATATACACCACATAAATATGACAAAAATAAATAAATACAGAATTATGCATATACCCACATATATGACACAGAGAAATGACAGTCTAGTTCGGGTTATGTATACATGTGCATGGTGAGAAAAATGAATCTTGTGAGTTTACCAGACGGATGGCATAGGGAACAAAGCTATTACAGAATTGGGTAGTCCTGCTAGAAATACTTCAAAACCTCCTCCAAGAGGGAAGCAACAGAAACAGACCGTAAAGTGGATGTGTGGGGTCTCTAACAATGCTGTGAACTCTAAGCACGTAGCGCTTATAAGCAGCATACTGAATACCAGGAAGCGATTATATTATAGCATTGATGGCAAAAGGAAGTTTTAAAAGACTGTCACAGATTATAGTAAGCTTTGACTTCCTCTTCAAAGTAGCAAAGAAACTGCTGAGTGAATTTGCAACAAGTATGCTACCTGAGATGAATAAAAGCATTCAGAATGACATAACATGGAAAAATGAGCTTTTGAAGCAGAGCAGAAAAATATGTCATCTGTTTCAGCCCTCCAGAAATGAACGCCTGGCTCTTCTGGTGACAGAGCAATGGGACATTTTGGACAACCCCTTAAGTCTTAAATTGAGAGACTTGAAGGAGTTGAGAATGTTTAGCCTTGGAAAAGAAGACTGAAAGAAGACACCAAAGCATTCTTGAAAGGATGTTACCTAGAAGATGATTAAAATCTATTCTGTATTGTTTCAGAGTATAACTCACTTTGTACATGATTTAAAAGCTGACAAGAAGGCAAATTAGTTTTAAAACACAGGAAGACAAATTTCATTTGCTGGAAAAAGAACACACCTCAGTAATAAAAGCTGTGAAAAAATAATGAGTTCTTCTTCACTGAATGTATTCAAGGCTAGACAGATATTTAGTCAGGGATACTTTAATGTGATTCCTTTACTGAGATGGGGATTAGACCAGATGGCCTGAATGACCACTTCCAACTTATAAGTTTAAGAAAATAGTGTATGTTCCATTAATTATACTGAAAATCTTGCAAGTGTCAATAAAATCAGAGCATACATGTTAGCTTTCCCATTTAAGTTCTACTTTTTATTCTGTAACTAAGAACCTTGTAGGGCCTCTTTCCACTGTTTATCCAGTATGATAAATCTCTGCTGAGCAAAAAATTGTTAAATGCCCTCTTTTATATAATTAAAACTGTAAAGGGCATTGGATTTGCTACATGACATTTATTGTTGGATTGAATGCCGCATTCTGTTGAGATGAATTGGGTATCTGTAATTGCTTATCAGTTACTGCTTTTGGCGGATCACTTGGTCCCTGCTTGTGGCTGACTTTACATGGTCAAAATATGATTTGTTATCCACTATGATAAGATTTCTAATTTTCATGAAGGTTAATAAAACTCAAGTATATGATGGGAAATAGCTTTTTTTTTCAAATAGCTGAATTAAAAACTAATCATATACTAAAACTGACAAGTAAGTTTTTAGAAATAAGGCAGAACTTAACTGCACCACAAACAGCCTTTGTCCTACCTACAGAATAGGGGAACATATAGTTTCTTGAGGGAAAGAGGTTTAGAGAACAAAAGGTCTCTTGAGGTAATAAGAGTACAATTAGAAGCATGAATAGTTTCTACAAAGTAATATGATTGCACATTCACTTAATTTGGAGTAGATAATCTTGGCCTTAGAGTCCTGTCTGAGGTTGTCAGGGCTCCAGCAATCAGCTGCTGAAAAGTAGGCATAGATTCTCTTCATTTGGAAATGAGAAACAAATGAAAACCTTAGTATAAGCCACATAATAGGCCAATATACTCTTAAGTCAGTACTGATTCCTAGTGCCTTCACCCATTGTAATTTTTTGGTCAGCATTATGGAAGTGGGCTGTCATTATCTTCTCTTGAAACCTTTTAGAATTCCCAGGTTCACAAACCATTCCTAAATCCATGTTACATTTTCCCATCCATTTGACAACCAAAAATATTACTTGAAGTCTTCCCCTTCAAAGGTTTCCAGTATAAAGGTAGTTTGTCATTACCATTTATTTACATTTAAACCTGACCATAGTGTAAAGGAATGTAGACTTGACCTTGGGGAAATATGAGAAAGCCATAAAAAGTGGGGGGGGGGNTTGCTGGCTATTTATGGATAAGAATGGAGACATAAACTTGTTATTGCCACAAGACAAATCCTAACACGAAAACCACATTGTGACCTGCTCAATCCAAGCCGCAATTAAGTTTTCAATTGGGCCATGAAACAGTGCTTCAGGAACGATGCCAAGTTCCCTCTGGAATTCTGATGGGCTCATCATTCACCCCAAGAACCCTATTCTTAACATATCTCCCTATGCTCTGGTGTTCCTGCTGCTCTCTTTCCTGCTGGTCTTAGCAATGTCCAATCACTTGCTTTCCTTTCTTCCTATGCCAAAGGGACCAATTACAATTTCACTAAGAAGAGGTTAGCATTTAGCAGCTCTGATATAAGGAGCCTACTCACCTCCCACTGTCCCCTGGGTACCCCACTCTCACCTGAATAGCCAAAAGAAAACAAGCTCCACTTTCAATATGCCAGGTAAGCCCGATTCATCTCACCCTCAGTTTCTCACTCAAGAATGAAAACAATTACTGCTCCCCCTAGCTCCCCTTCCCAAACATCAAAAGCTTAAAGTCTTAACTTGAAGTCATTAATCCAGTCCTCAGCTCTCAGTCCTCTGAAGGCACTGATGTAACTCAATTGGGTCTGTCACAAGTTGCAACAAACAGGCTTTCTTAGGTCTGAAATCCAGACATTGTAGCAGAGGTGACAGCCAAAAATAGCTCCTGTGCCACACCACTGGTTAAGTAGCATTTCTTAGGACACATGTTATTTCTTTTGAAGAGCCACCAACTTGGTCCCGCTGACTCTCGATACTTGGGAGTCCAAGCACTCTATCACATCAAAGTTGTTATCTAAAGGTCACCATCACCAATATTATCCAATTACACCACCAGGCAGATTCCTGCCATCTTGTTGCTGTAATCAGTATAATATAGAGAGCATACTTAATTTGTAGCTAGTTTGCCAAACATGGCATCTCTGCCCTGAAACTCTCCCTATGAGCCGACTGACCTGCAAACAACAGATCTGTTGAAACTAGTGCACCACTGAGACTCCAGACAGGCTTTCTATGGTGGAATATATATCTCAGTTTGGAATCATGCT
>NW_015389343.1:68002-71895 GCF_001527695.2 Protobothrops mucrosquamatus
CCCCCCCCCCCACTATCAACTGCATTATAGTATAAATGCTCTACTCACTCTCCTATGGCTTTATTATGGGTGATTGAATCCAAGGATGGCCAACTTTTTTACCCAGGCTAACATATTTTGCATTTCTTTTATTTCAGCTGCCAAAAATGACAGGGAAAGTGATGCTACTAACACAGTGAGTTCACTAGTATGTGTGGTTTGAAGATTTCACATTGAAAATAAATGAGTTTGATTTTTTAATCATTAAAAACATTATTTTTTTTATAAATGGTAAAAGTTACTATATTTTCTCTATTTGTAAAAATTACTGTACCATGGATAATTGCCATTGTGATGTTGGGTTTTGGTGGTACAATCCTGGATTATTTAGGGCGTCCCCAAAACAGGGTATGGATTCTGCTTGCTTATTCCAGTTCTATCTCAAAATGGATCTCTGAAATAAATTTAATCTTTCCATTTAGAAGGTTACAACAAGGAATTGTTGGGCTGCTGATATGCTGTAGGCAGGCCTTGGATGGAAACAATGTAGATTACATATCTGATTTCAGCGTGACCATATATTTTTCCATTTTAAATTCAGACCTATAGGCAAAAAGTTTCCTTCAGCCTATCTTTCAAAACACACATCAAAACTATTGTCACATGTACACGTGGAAATATTTTAAGAGAATGATGATAAGAAGAACTAGTACCAATCTCTGCCTATAGAACATTATGTAAACAGCAGCTATTTTACTGATTAAATAGGTCTACATGAGATAAGTTTTTACATGCTTTTGAGAAGAATCTTGGTATGAACTATTATGATCCATTGATAAGGACTCATATCTGACTTTGTGGAATATGTTCATGGGGGGAAAAGCCTCAACGGGGTATAAAAGAAAGGAACCTAGCATAGCAATCTTTACCTAGTGTTCCAAGTCCTTGCAGGAGCTAAAAAATCCAATTTAGCAACTGCCTTTGGGAAAAGAGGACCATGAAGTGGCTAATCCTTGCATTAGTATGCCTTCACCTCAGTCAGGCTATGATCAAGTGAGTATAGTATAACTATGTTATAGCTTCAATTGCCTTTAGATTCACTTGCTCTCTTAGTAAAAAAATGTTTCAGTTTCTCTCTCACACACAATTGTTTTCTTTCTTAAATGATTTTTAAGACTGTCTGTCTGTCTGTCTGTCTGTCTGTCTGTCTGTCTGTCTGTCTGTCTGTCTGTCTGTCTCTAATTGCTACCATGAGATATGGTGCTGTCTGTCTGCTTACCTAGCTCTAAAAAAGGAAGTCATGGGGACAGTGGACATTAGACTTGATGGCAGTGTACCTGTCTTTGAAGACCATCTGGTGGGAAACTCATGGACCTCCTTGTGCAGTTGGTTGACCATTGCTGGACTAAATGAGTCAAGGGTTTGATCCAGCAGTTCTTGTTATGTTTATGCTCTTAAGCTCATTCCATTTCTGTATTAGACTGATGTCCTTTTCCTAAAACATTCAGAAACTTTAATGCCTTTTGGCCATAGTTTCTGGAACAAAGTATGCCTTTGCACATTGTATGCCTTTGGGTATGCTATCTTAGTCTACAGTACTTTTATCTTATTTTTTTCATTGCATTTTTGCTGAAGAACTGCATCTCCAAATTTAAAAGGGTCTATGCTGAAGAATAACTGGATTTACTTTATGTTTTGGCTCAAACGTAGACAATTAGGTAGAATTTTCTTAGGGATTTAGGACTACGGCTAAAGATGTATATACTAGGATAAGTCGCTACAACTACTAGGAGATGCTCAGATGCATAATTATAATTAGGAGTAACAACCATTCTGTGTAGCTTTTATGATAAATAACATCTCTATTTCCTATGTGGATATTTTTTAGGATGATATAATACATTTTTTGTCTTGCACTGGCCAGATAATTCATCCCATTCTATCTTCTTTCTCCAAAAATAGTGAATCAGATTCTGGAATTATGCTAAGTACAGACTTAGCTTCCAGAACTTGATAGAATAGACAATATTAGAACTCTTGTTATTATTCAAATTTGTAATGCTGTTGTAGTATAGTAGAGTTGAAAGGGGGACATTGGAGTTCCTCAGTCCGATTTCATGCTCAATGAAGAAAAAATTTAACTCTTGACAGAATCAAACAGAAGTTAGCATAATTAATTAAATGATACTGAGTTCAATCTAGGTAAGCTCTTAGACCACCTACAAGATCTCAATGAAAAAAACTCAATATGGGAAGTATCTAGAGCTGCCATTTTGATTCTCTGTTTAACTGCCTACCTCACACAGAGTATCCTTAAAACGATTCAAGTCTATGCGGGAAGAAATGATGGAAAAAGGGGTCAGTGGACCACTCCTACACAAGTATTATGATCCAGCCAGCAAATACATCAACCAGTTTGCCGTTGCTGATGAGCCTCTTGCTAACTACATGGATGTGAGTATCTGGTTAGTTAAAGGAAAACTATCACAATTATGGTCAAGATGAAAACTAGACAGGAAGAGTTTACATTATTTGAGAAAATCATAGGTCTGGTTTCAATTGCAATTGTGGTATAATTTGGAAATCTGGGTAACTAACATCAAATACAGTTACATGTACAAATACATGTTACATGTACATCAAATACAGTTACATGTACCCAATTAACAATGAAGCAGGTATGAAAACCTAATTAAATTATAAATGTACTGATGTGGCTATATAGTACCTCCTTTTTTTTAAAAAAAACAACCCTATTATGAATCAGTTGGAATTGTAAAGCCATGCCCCTAAAATTTTTATATTTATATTTTTGCCTATAGACATTTCTAAAATATATTGAAGAATATGTGTACAGAATGTTCTGTTGGATGTGTTATATCCTTACATTATCAACATTCAAGTGTGGAAGCCCTGAATAATGATCATGTTTTCCTTTTTCTAGATGTCCTATTATGGAGAGATCAGTATTGGAACTCCACCCCAGAACTTCATGGTTCTCTTTGACACTGGGTCATCCAATCTCTGGGTGCCATCCATCTATTGCCAGAGTCAGTCTTGCAGTGAGTATTCTTGCTCATTCATTTAAGAATAAAAAATACACAATTTGTGGAAATGCTTTTTTTGTCCTTCACACCCATTATGATGTTATTTAAACCTGGTTTTGTTGTTGATTCAAAAGTAAAACCTTGTCTCCCCCGCTCTCATTTCTATCACCAGGCAACCATGCATTATTTAATCCCAGTCAGTCTTCTACTTATTCCAGCAATGGACAAACTTTTAGTATACAGTATGGAAGTGGTAGTCTCAGTGGGGTCTTTGGCTATGATACTGTAACGGTAAGTAGCAGTTCTCTCCAAGTGGAAAGTATTAGCTTGACTTGATACTCTTAGCACAAGACAATATTATTGTTATTATACAATGGGCAGTATTGGTTTGGTCAGTGACTGAAATCAAAATGATTATAATGATAGATGGTATCAAATCAAAATGAAATCAAAATTATTATAATGATAGTTGGTAATGAATCTTGAAAACATTCAAGCCTGCAAGTACTTAAATCTCATACATGTAGAAAGAGATTGGGGTATTTCCACTGGGCTTACCTTCTGCTGAAGTATCATGGGGTTTAGCTATTGTCCTCATATTGTTGCCTAGAATTTTGATGGATGAAGACGGGAGAGCTGCTACGGTAGCTGGTTGATGTGGATGGCACAAGGGGAACATCTAAAGCACCTCCCAATCCTTTCTGAAGATCAGTGGATCAGCCTGGGCAACACAATACCTTCACTGTTGGGGAGGGGAAAATACTAGGAGCTGGTGGTGATACAGAGTAGGAATTCAACCAGTGTTAGCCCCCTGCTCTGAGATCCCCAAATAACCTGCCTTTTGTCTTTTCCACGTCCAAGTATCCA
>NW_015389344.1:0-2124 GCF_001527695.2 Protobothrops mucrosquamatus
TGATTTCATATACAGTGCATTTCCTTGTTGTTTATTCTCCCCATTTTCCTTTCTAGCAACCTCCGTTGTGGCTTCCCTCCCACCTTCCCTCTCTCCGCCAATCTTCCCTGCAAGCACACACACGCTGCCCTCCTCCACTCTACGAGGCTCCGCCACAGCCATCCCATCCCAAATTCCGTTCATCAATGTCCTCTCCCCACCCCCACCCCCAACCTCCCCCCCAGTCCCTCATCCGTGGGGGCGTGTGCGGCAGTTGCATCCGGGTTCGTCCACGAGCCGCCTCAATGGGAGCCAGCTACCGACGTGTGACACGCCCCAACATTCATCTTCGTAGCCTCGTCATCCTCCATTTCATACGGTGTTCTCAGCATAGGGGG
Organism: Protobothrops mucrosquamatus; assembly: GCF_001527695.2. Lineage (NCBI taxonomy): Eukaryota > Metazoa > Chordata > Lepidosauria > Squamata > Viperidae > Protobothrops > Protobothrops mucrosquamatus. The sequence continues at coordinate 378 of NW_015389344.1, forward strand.
AACGTCCTCTCCCTCATGCATTCGTTTCTCTGTTTCTTGAGGCTGTATAATCGTCCTCAATGAGGAGGAGACGGGACTTTTCAGTTCCCAATTCTTATGCCCTCGTGCACACTTGAGGGGAGGATTGTTCTTAAGAAGGTACTTCTGGGAGCGTGTGGAGGTTCTGAGGTTGTAAATCACCGTCCCTTTGTTTACTCGTAGCTCCCTTACATTCCTGACGCAGGGACATCCCGTGGGGGTGGCAACATGAGTGGAATCAGTTACCGAGTCATGAAAGGGGGTGGTACCAGAACTTTCCCTTTCAGTCACTTTGTCTCCCAACGTCAATGCGAAGTGGTATCTTAACCGGACTCCTCACGGCGCACCAGGAATCACTTAACCCATCCATAATTAGCCTTTTGGTGTTAGCACGTTCTTCCGCTCGTTGGGAATGAGGGTACACTTTCGTGCTCAGAAGGTTACTTAATTGTTGATTACTTCCTATTCGGGCGCTTTCGGGGCTTTTTTCTTTTGTTGTCTCTCTTTCTAGGGTGTGCGCTGTGGTGCTAGGTCGTTTCCTTTTGGGGGGTCGACCCCCCACAGTCCATGCTCTTAAAGTTATATGCGCAGGGCACAGGTCCACATGCCGATTAATGGACCCCTCGTTGGAAAGCCAGGCTTCCTTGAGGAGCCGGCCCCCCTTCGTGTTGTCCCTAGTAATCACCTGCGCATTACTGAAATCGAATCTATGCCCCAATTCTATCATGTGTGCCCCTATTTGGGAGTATTGTTCACCTCTTTTCACAGCCAATTGGTGCTCGTGAACCCTGGTTCTAACTCTTTTGGAGGTCTCACCTATGTAATTAGCGGGGCAATCATTACAATTGATCCTATAGACGACGCCTGACTTCTCTGTGGTGGGAAGGGGGTCTTTTGGTCTCATTACTTTGGATCGTAACGTTTGGTTGGGGTTGTGTGCCACCCTCACATTATAGGGTACCAACAACCGAGCTGTGGCCTCCGAAACATTACTAATGTAAGGGAGGGTGACACGGGCTACCTGGGATGCTGGCTCTTCTATACGGGATCTAGCGGGGGGTCTGAGAGGCGCACTGTGGCGTCTGATGAACCTCATAGGGTATCCATTGCACCTACACACCTTTGTGAGATGTTTTTTCTCGTCTATTCGAGCTCTAGCCATGCTGCAGTGAGAGTCTGCCCTCTTAAAGAGTGTCCTGACACAGCTGGCCTTGTGGAGCACAGGATGATTGCTATCATAATGCAAAATCCTATCGGTGTGAGTGGGTTTGCGGTAGACCCTAGTCCTCAGGGTTCCGTCAGGTTGGCGTTGTACTAGAACATCAAGAAACGCCAACTGGCCCTGGTGTTCTTCTTCCTCCGTAAACCGCAAATCCACATACACTGAATTAAATGCATCCACAAAGGCAGCTTTTTGGCTCCTCTTAACCGTACTAATAAGATACTTAACACCCTCAAACGTAGCAAGAGATTGGATGACATCACTCTTAGAAAGTTACGCCCTAGTGATACGGCAATGGGATGGCCAGGGTGTGCGCGCGACTCTTTGATCTCGTCATCGGGCCAGATGTGGCTGAGTATGTTCCAGGCGCCACTTTCCTAATAGTAATAGTTTCTCTCCCGCGCCTTCTCTAGTAATAAACTATTACTATTAGGAAAGCGGCGCCTGAAACATACTCAGCCACATCTGGCCCGATGACGAGATCAAAGAGTCGCGCGCACACCCTGG
>NW_015389344.1:4427-11192 GCF_001527695.2 Protobothrops mucrosquamatus
CATTCATCCTCTTCCCCTGTCTCTTGTAGCTAACAAAGTGAGAAAGAGCCTGTGGCCTAGTGGCTAACATCTCTGCTTAACATGCAGACAGCCCAGGTTCGAATCTCAGAAGGGTATGTCTGGCTGATGAAACCAAATAAGGTTAGAAATAGCTATCCCAGTACTCCCTTAATTCTTTGTTAGCAATCCAAATTTTGAATATATATATATATATATATATATATATATATATATATATATATATATATATATATGTGTGTATGTATGTATGTATGTATGTATGTATGTATGTATGTATGTATGTATGTATGCATGCATGCATATATATAATTTAGTTATTACTAATCTTTATAGACCGAATTAATTAAAAATTAAAATTATATATACTTTGATTTTTAATTAATTCAGTCTACAAAGCTTAATAATAATCTTTGTAGACTGGATGAATTTTTCTTTCTTTCCACACAGTCCAGGCTTCCATCCTGTAGCCATCAAGACGTTAACCTCCTAACAGCTGAAGTCCCAGTGAAAAAGTAATGAAGCATTCTACACTTCCTTTTTATGCAGGAGAATTGAAGTGGGGAAGATTATACAAGAATGGTTTAACCAGCTGACAACTAAATAGAGTGATTTGTGATAAAGAAGGCTCACATAACCTGGGGAAATCAAATCTTTTGCAGGGCTGACTGGAAGGATTGAGAAGGGTTTGTCAATAAAACTGCAAGCAGAGACTCCAGGCAGGAGCTTCTGCTAATAGGAATATTTTCCTATTCTTTATTTACTACCCCCTGAGTTCTGGGCTGAAAAAGAAAAGCCACAATAAGCTTGTCTTTCACATATAACAATATAATGGGGCTGACCTAGAAACAAGTGGTAAATAAGTACATCCGTCTTCTCCAATCTGACACTTTCTAGATGCTTAAAATCAGTGTACAGGTAGTCCTTGACTTACAATTAGGACCAGAATTTCCGTGGCAAAGCAAGGCAGCTGGAAAATGAGTTGCACCCAATTTCATGAACTTATTTTTAAACCAAGGTTGTTAAGTGAATCACTGCAGTTATTAAGTGAATCATGCAAATGGTATGCAAATCTGACTTCCCTCCATTGACTTTGCTTGGCAGAAGCCGACTGGGAAGGTCACAAAATGGTGATCACGTGACCCCGGGGAGCTGCAACTGTTGTAAAAGTCTGTCGGTTGCTAAGCACCCTAATTTGGATCACATGACGTTGGGGACATTACAGCGGTTGTAAGTACGAAGATCGGTTGTAAGTCATTTTTCTTCAGTGCCACTAATTTTGAACAGTTGCTAAATGAACGGGTTATAAGTTGAGGACTACCTATAGTCCAACCCATCTTGAGGAGTCCAGGTTGGGAAAGGCTGCAATAAACCTTCCCACAATAGGGAAGACACAAATCAGCCACAACTTGTGGAGATTTCAATTCTGCAGGGCTAGAAGTGAATTGAGCCCTTGATTCAGCTCTGCTTTTTAAAATTAATCAGTAGTAATGGCCCTCAAAAGACTTGGCATTCATTGTACAGGTAGTCCTCGACTTACAACTGTTCATTTAGTGACTGTTCAAAGTTACAATGGTACCACAAAAAGTGACTTATGATTGATTTTCCCACTTAATGACCGTTGTATCATCTTCAGGTCATGTGAACAAAATTCAGGCCTTTAGCAACTGGCATGTACTAGTGACAGTTGCACTGTCCCGGGGTCATATGATTGCCATTGGTGACCTTCCCGGCCGGCTTCCGATACACAAAATCAATGGCGGGGGGACAGATTTGCTTAACGACTGCACGATTCACTTAACTCCAGTGATTGGCTTAACAACTGAGGTAAAAAAAGGCATAAAATGAGGCAAAACTCACATAAAAACTGCCTTGCTTAGCAACTTAAATTTTGGACTCAATTGTGGTGGTAAGTCGTAGATTACCTGTGTAGCAGAAGAGTAAATTTACACGAAATATTATAGGATTGGGTTGTTGGTTAATTAGCAGAAAAGTACAGGTACTTGACTTACGACCACAACGGAGTTCCCCATCTATCCCCTCGTCCAAATCATTGATGAAGATGTTGAAGAGCACTGGGCCTAGAACAGAGCCCTGGGGCACCCCACTACACACTTCCCTCCATGTAGATGCAGTTCCATTGAGGACCACACGCTGAGTAGCCAGCTACGAATCCATCTGGTGGTGATGCTGTCTAACCCACATTTTTCTATCTTATCGAGTAGTAGGTTGTGATCTACTTTATCAAATGCCTTACTGAAGTCCAAGTAATTCTTTTCACTCACAGTTGTAAAATTCCAAGCAAGCAATTCCAAGTAAAATTGCAAGCAATTCCAAGTAAAATTCCAAGCAAGCAAGTAATTCCAAGCAAGCAGTTTCCAGCAAACTCTGGGGAGTTAAATGCAATGAAGTATCCAATCAGTAGGGCCTTTGCTAATTTTGCCCTCCCCTCTTCTTTTCACTCACAGTTGTAAAATTCCAAGCAAGCAATTCCAAGTAAAATGCCAAGCAAGCAAGTAATTCCAAGCAAGCAGTTTCCAGCAAACTCTGGGGAGTTAAATGCAACGAAGTATCCAATCAGTAGTGTGAGAAAGGAAGAAGTTTAAAAATAAAACGGTCACAATTGATTAACAATAGAAGGATTAGCCAAGCCCTGCACGTAGGCACTAGATTTCAGGAGGCTTGGCTAGAAGACACACTTAACAAGACAAAAGGATGGCAGAGGGAAGTTCTAAACAATGTAACTGAGGGGGAGGGATGATGTATTCTGGCTAGGCGGATTGGACAGATTGTGCCCCCGGAAGTCCTCTCAAATGGGACCTAAGGGGAGGGGATGGGGGCGTCGCGATAGGAGTGTATATAATGTTATGAGTTTGAATATTTTTGTGTGGTCTCTGGGTTTAGAACTTCCTGTTGAAGTCTCTCACCAGGATCCACCATGCTTTGCAAACCGCTTTTCTATTTTCTGCAGAATAAACTCTTTTTCTTACCAATCCAATTTTGTTGGTATTTTAATCACGTTTCCAACAAATTGGCGCCCAGCGTGGGGCCTTGGGCATCTGTTCCTGCATCTTCGGGAGGTGAGGTCAACTGAGGAAGGCATGCCCCATTCATTTCAATGGTCCAAAGTTGCAGTCGCAGGTCGAGGAAGCAGAATGGAGCCAGGCCCATGGACCAAATAGTGATTGGTAAGAACTGAGGAGAGGGGACCAGAGAATTACCAGGACAAGGACCGGGCAACTTCGTGCATGAACCTAGGTGAGTAAAACTTGGGGTAAACCAAGGAATAAAACCTAGGCGGTCAGGGGTGGTTGGGTAGCACAGTTTGAGTCTGAGATCTATGAGAGGTGTGTGTAAGACGCCCCGAGGGTCCACAGGACTGGCAAGACATACACAAGCTGTGGATGTCCCGAGGGTTTGGACTGGCAAGGCGGAGTGAGGGAACTCCTGAGTAAAAGGAGAAAGAGGCTTGGTGAAGCAAACCGTGGTCTCATTAGATTGGTAAAGACAACAAAATTGTGTGGTAAACCAACCATGGGTAATTCAGGAGGGTCCCAGGAGAAGGAATGTGTGAAAAAGGTTAGGAAAAATCCAAAACTAAAAATAGATCCCCACAGCCCATTAGGAAAATTGTTAGAAAACTGGGGGAAACCACCATACAACAAGCTGATTACTAAGTTAAATTTAACAAAAGAAGATATGGTAAATTTGTGCTGCTTCGTATGGTGGGGGGATGAGAAAATTGAGTAGCCCCAAACAGGAAAAGGAAACATAAACCCATCTTGCTGGCACAGACCCTTTGTGCCTGTAGCCAGGGTAGAAAAGGGAGTTTTGGGTTTAAGCTCAAGGACTGCTTTGGAAAGAAGGGGAATGAGAGAAATGTGTGTATGTCTCTGTGTGAGTGAGAAGACCCTTTTCCCAATCACAGTTGGATTTTGTTTTCTCTGGTCTTTCCTAGCTGCAGAAAGGATCTATTTGAGTGTCAGACCCTGGAAAGCATGGGGGTTTGGCCAGAGCGCAGGACCTTTTGTTAGGGAAAAGGGAAAGGCTGTGTGCAAATGGAATGGAATGGAATGGGTGAATGAAAGAATTGGATTTGAGTAACCAGCTGGTTAGGTCCTGTAAGCAAAGCAAAGCAAAGTTAGGAAAATGGAATTGGCTAAATAAAGGTACTTAAAAGAAAAATAAGAAGTAGTGATTCTCTTTTTCTCTCTATCTTTCTGTGCAATCAAATGGTATGTTTAAGATTCTTGCCTTCTCTAATTCGAGTTAGCTGAGATTTGTGGTGGGAATGACAAGGATGTGTAGAACTAAAAGTTCTGTTTTCTTTTCTGTTCTCTTTTCCTTGTCTTGGTATGTATATGTGTGTCAAAGTTTTTGTGTGTGAGGTAAATGTGACTGTTAATTGTTTCTAATCCCGAGAGAAAAGAAGCTACCAAAAGGAAATATTTTCACTCTGTTTGTCTGGCCAACAAAAAGAGTGAAGAAAGATGTGTTTGTTTGTTTTTCTTTTCCTCTCTCTTTCTCTCTCTCTCTCTCTATATATATATATATACTCTTAAGAACAGCCCAAAGTTAGCAGGAATAATAAAGTTGGAAGGAACCTTGGAGGTCATCTAATACAACCCCCTGCTCAGGCAGGATGCCTTTTCAACTTCTGTCTGCAGGCACAAAAACCCCTGCTTTTTCTGGCTGTGTTGCTTTAAGAGCGAGAGAAAGAGAGACAGAAAGAAAAGTGGGGGGTTGATCTTTTTAACTATTTTTTTTCTGTTTAGAATTCTGGTTTGAGGAAGGAGGGGTGGATGGGAATGTTTTAACCTACTTAATGGAAATTTGTTTCCATCTGAATGGAATATGATTAAATTAGAATTTGACTAAATTTATATTAAAAGCAAAGAGTTGATACTAGAGTTTGATACAAAACTATTTCAGTAACTCAGATTTTTTGTGTGTGTGGAGTTGGTTTTTGTTGTTGTTGTTTTTTTTTATGTTTTTATGTCTGTGTGCAGGACACACTGATAGGAAAAAAAAATACCTAAGAAGGAATTGGAATTCAACCCTTGTTTAAAACAAAGGAGTTGAGAATTTTTTTGGGATTATGTTGTTTTGAATAAAGATTAGTGTGCAAACAAACTCAAGCAGAGTTTTTGGTAAAGCGCTCCTTTGTTTGTTCTTTATTAACCAATTTGTTTGTAAATACAGACAAAGCAATTGCTAGGAGAAGGGGGGTTTACCCAGAAGTGGGGGAAAAGAGAGATGAATGAATGAAATGGGAAGTAGAAGGCAGGGAGGCATTATTTATAGATGGCTCCTCCCGGGTAGAGAATGGGTTAAAGAAAAATGGGTATGCAATCATAAATGGACACACCAAAGCGTTGGTAGAATCCGGTAGCCTGCCAAAGAACTGGTCAGCCCAAACTTGCGAACTATGCATTAAATCAGGCCCTAAAATTGTTAGAAAACAAGGCTGGAACTGATTATACGGATTCAAAGTACGCCTTTGGGGTGGATGGGCCATACCTTTGGAAAATTTGGGTGGAAAGGGGAATGATTAACAGCAAAGGAAAGGAATTGACCAAAAGAATTGCCATAACCTATGTGAATGCACATCAGAGGGGCAATTCTTTTGAAAGTGTGGGAAATAGGATTGTGGATGAGGAAGCCAAGAGGGCAGCAAATGAAGAAAGCATAAATGTCTTAATACCCATTGTAGGAACACTAGAAGAGATCCCTGTGTTCAGAAACAGAAGAAAAGAAATAATGCAGATAGGTGGGCAACAAGGAGAGAAGGGTAAATGGTTTCTCCCAGATGGGAGTCAGATAATCAATAAACCCATAGCGTGAGGATTATTGGAGAAGTTACATGAATGAAGCCACTGTGGGAGTTCAGGCATTGGTGGATGAGCTCCTGAAGCATTATGGATGTATCGGAATTTATACACCAGCAAGACAAATGGTGGATAAATGCTTGATATGTAAAAAGGTAAATAGGCAAGCAATCAGGAAACAAAAAGGGGGAGGGAAGCCTCCAGCCCTTAGGCCATTTCAGTGCATTCAGGTAGATTTTACTACCCATGTAGTACTCATGTAGTAATGCAACAACTAATATGGTTTCTAGAATACTATTGGAAGTAATATGTGCATAAACTGTCCAGATATTTTGATTTTCTCAGGAAACAAGGATTGCTGGCACAAACACCTCCCTTGGAGTTTCCAGTCCACAGATTCCAGATCGGAGATTGGGTGCTGATCCGGAATTGGAAGGAGGAGAAGCTGGTTCCGAAGTGGGAAGGCCCTTTCCAGGTGCTGCTGAAATCCAAAACAGTAGTATGAACAGCAGGGAAAGGCTGGACCCACTACACCCGTGTGAAAGGACCAGTGGACGCTCCAACCAAGTGAGAAAGTGTGCCTCAACCTGACCCTTTGAAGTTGATAATAAGAAAAAGCAAAATATAGAGACATTAGAAAAAAGGGGGGTTTAAATGTGTTGGTTTTGTGACTGTAAATGTTGGTGTAATTGTTGTTGTTGTACCCATTGCCCAGACTGTGCACCGATACACAGAGACTGCAGAGAAGAGTGTGATATAGTGATCATCGAAGACTGGTGTCCCGAGTACCAATCTCAGCCCGTTACAGGCGGTGGTGTCAAAAGTGAAAGGGAAGAAGTACTTTTCCAGGGGTGGACAGAATTGGGACAATGTTAGACCTCAATATGACCTTGGTTACAGGAGTAATTAAGATATGGAT
>NW_015389344.1:12829-16995 GCF_001527695.2 Protobothrops mucrosquamatus
GTGCCCCCGGAAGTCCTCTCAAATGGGACCTAAGGGGAGGGGATGGGGGCGTCGCGATAGGAGTGTATATAATGTTATGAGTTTGAATATTTTTGTGTGGTCTCTGGGTTTAGAACTTCCTGTTGAAGTCTCTCACCAGGATCCACCGCGCTTTGCAAACCGCTTTTCTATTTTCTGCAGAATAAACTCTTTTTCTTACAATCCAATTTTGTTGATATTTTAATCACGTTTCCAACAGTAGGTCCTTTGCTAATTTTGCCCTCCCCCTTCTTTTCACTCACAGTTGTAAAATTCCAAGCAAGCAATTCCAAGTAAAATTCCAAGCAAGCAAGTAATTCCAAGCAAGCAGTTTCCAGCAAACTCTGGGGAGTTAAATGCAATGAAGTATCCAATCAGTAGGGCCTTTGCTAATTTTGCCCTCCCCCCTTCTTTTCACTCACAGTTGTAAAATTCCAAGCAAGCAATTCCAAGTAAAATTCCAAGCAAGCAAGTAATTCCAAGCAAGCAGTTTCCAGCAAACTCTGGGGAGTTAAATGCAACGAAGTATCCAATCTGTAGGGCCTTTGCTAATTTTGCCCTCCCCCCTTCTTTTCACTCACAGTTGTAAAATTCTAAGCAAGCAATTCCAAGTAAAATTGCAAGCAAGCAAGTAATTCCAAGCAAGCAGTTTCCAGCAAACTTAGATGGTATGACATCATTTAACGCATTCTTTTTCTTCAGAGACTGCTATGTTTCCTGTGGAAGTGGGACGGTGGGGTGGATGGGAAAAGAGCCCCCAATATGTTTGCTTCAGGCAGCAGAAAAGTAACTTAGAATATTGAAATAATTGCATATTTGCTACAGACAGTTCCCTCCTTCCCTCATCCATAAACCCACTGGACAGATCAAGCCTGAATTCTCTCCATCACCCTTAAAGAAAAAATAATGAAATAAAAGTTAGACTAGGCCCAGGGGTAGGCAACCTTGGCTCTTTTATGACTCATGGACTTCAACTCCCAGAATTCCTGAGCCATAAAAGAGCCAAGGTTGCCTACCCCTGGTACTAGGCAATCACCGACTCTAAATATAGTGCAAGGCAGCTGGGCAAAGAACAAATTACCACAAATTAGGTCAATCTCTGACAAACTGCCTGCCATTCAACAACTCACTGTGTCCAGGACTCTGGAGATGAATTTCCGAAAACAGCAAAACTTGGCTTGGATTGCCCAGGCTGTCTGAAAAATCCTGATGTTTATTACCTCAACCATTGGAGAAAGTTACTATCCAACTGCTACTCTTAGCATGACAAAAGAGCAAATAATTAGATCTCCAGGGAAATTGTACAGATTTAATTTAATTTTAATTGTATTTAAATTTGAACCAGAAGATTTTTTTGAGCCGGTTCTGCCCAATTCCTTTTCTTCAGCATGAAGGGGGGGGGATGTCACATACTGTTCTTTGTGAGCTTTCTTAAATGGATATTTGTATGGCACCAAAATGTTTCAAATTATTTCTATAATATATTTGAATTATTTCAGCAGTTCCTTTTGCTTTTTAATAGTGAAAGATTTCCACTCTTTGTCTTTATTATAAGATGGACCCAAATGTTTACAGATGATGCCATCTTTTCTCATTTTAGAGGAGAAAGAAAAATAGTCTCAGATTACTTAGAAGGCAAATTTCTTCTCCTGGTGATGAAGAGCTCAGCGTTCTTTCAGAACCGAGCATCTAGTGTTGCTGATGGCATGGTTAAATTAAACATTAATTTCACTTTTTGAGCCAAATCCCTTGCTGGAAAACACTTCACTTCATGTTCGCTGAAGTTTTAGCTCTGAAAGATTTAGAGCTGTGTTTCTCAACCTTGTCAACTTTAAAACAAGTGAAATTAATTCCCAGAATTCCCCAGTCAGCCAAGGGTAGTTCTCGACACAACTTTAATGAAACTTACCCATTATAGTCGTAAGTCACGACAGTTGTAAAACAGGTTGATCACCTGACTGAACTGATTTAATGACCTTTTTTGTGGTCATTAAACAAATGTGGCAGTCATAAAACAAACACAATGATTGTTAAGTGAACTCCTTGATTACTATGGCACCATTTTATCAAAAAACGGAAGTGATGGTTTTCTGCAAAACCATCATAAAACATGGTCACCTGATGGGACACTACACTCATCAATGCAATGTCAAGTGCCTGAAGTTTGATCACGTGACTCTGGAGAGGCCCCAAACATCAGAACTTTGAATCTGGGTCATAAGTAGCCCAAAGGTAGCTTTGTCGTAACTTCAAATGGTCACTAAGCAACTGGTTATAAGTCAAGGACTGTTTAGGCTTCTCAGACAGAAAGGGTTTGGTGCAACTTGCTCTAACTTTCTACCTATAGTTATTACACTGAATGTAATCCAATAGTTTTGTTGTTAATGTTAATGTTAATTTAATTTGTATACCGCCCTTCTCCCATAGGACTCAGGGCGGTTCACAGCATATTAAAAAACAAATACTATACACAAAATACAAAAATACAGAAATACAAAAATATAAACCCCAATAAAAGCCGAATTAAAAACCAAATATTGCCAGCTGTGTTTCCGATTAANGGTGGACAGAATTGGGACAATGTTAGACCTCAATATGACCTTGGTTACAGGAGTAATTAAGATATGGATTATAGTGGGAGTAGTAGGGTCCGGGAACATATGCAAAGGTCAAAGTATAAATACCTCTGATAACTGTAATGATTGCATTAGAACCACCAAAATGGGTAATAAGATAACCAAAACTGTGACATATCATACTTAGATGGACTGCAAGAAGGTGGTGGGAATATGTGTTCATAATACCACTCGATTTTCCCTGTGTAATGAAACAGGAAGGGTTACATGTGTTGACCCCTCTAGTGTGAAATATCAAAAAAACCATTCAGATATTTACCTCTCAAAGTGGAAAGAATCTAACATCATTATTATTAGGACAGAACACCAGTACCTCTGCTAATCACAAGAGTAGAATCTGCTTTGATGCCTGCTATGCCATGAAGTTTAGTCCCTGGACCACCTGTGGGGGCCTGAGTTGGCAGCGGAGTTACCTTACATATTGGTACTCCGATGGTAGGGGCCCATCTAGGGTATGGACTGAGAAGGATAATGAATGGCCACCTGAACATATAATATAGGTGTATGGACTTGCCACTTGGGCTGAAGATGGATCATGGGGATATAGGACTCCAATTTATATGCTGAATCACATTATTAGGTTACAAGCGGTTCTGGAGATTATCACTAGTGAGACAGTGCTAGTGTTAAATAAGTTGGCTAAACAAAATACCCAAATGAGGACTGCAATTTATCAAAATAGGTTAGCCTTGGATTATTTATTGGCAGAAGAAGGAGGGGTCTGTGGAAAATTTAATTTAACCAACTGTTGTCTGCAAATAGACGATGAAGGGAAAGCCATTGAGGAAATAAAAAAAAACAGGATGAGGAAAATAGCCCATGTACCGGTCCAAACCTGGACTGGAATACTTGATGATGAGGGGTTCTTGGGAGGAATTTTTAGAAACTGGAAACAAGCTTTATTCATGTTAGCAGTTGTATTTTTTGTGTTAACGTGCTTACCCTATTTGATCCCTATAATAAGAAGTATTGTACAAAACACAATGGAGGGAATGGTAAATGCAACCAATAAGAGTGACGAACAAATGCTGATGTTAAACAAGGTGACTGGACATGCTGCACTACTTCACTTCCAGAATGCAGAGGAGATCCGGGAAAGTTTAAAACCATTTGAGGAAAAAAATTATTTTTAAATTAGTATAAAAAAATGGAAAGGGTGGATTTGTGAGAAAGGAAGACGTTTAAAAATAAAACGGTCACAATTGATTAACAATAGAAGGATTAGCCAAGCCCTGCACGTAGGCACTAGATTTCAGGAGGCTTGGCTAGAAGACACACTTAACAAGACAAAAGGATGGCAGAGGGAAGTTCTAAACAATGTAACTGAGGGGGAGGGATGATGTATTCTGGCTAGGCGGATCGGACAGATTGTGCCCCCGGAAGTCCTCTCAAATGGGACCTAAGGGGAGGGGATGGGGGCGTCGCGATAGGAGTGTATATAATGTTATGAGTTTGAATATTTTTGTGTGGTCTCTGGGTTTAGAACTTCCTGTTGAAGTCTCTCACCAGGAT
>NW_015389344.1:20685-21708 GCF_001527695.2 Protobothrops mucrosquamatus
AGCAACAGAGTCAAACTCCTCCCATACAACCGTCTCAAGACCTGCTTCCGTCTCCTCCCCCTGGGCCAACCAGTCGGAGTCCAAGCCTTCTCGGATCCGAGCGACTTTGTCATACAGATATTGTGCAAAATCCTCGGCCCTCCCCTCCAGAGGATCCCCCCCTCCCCTCAGTTGGAGGAGAGAGCGGGTCACCCTGAAGTGGGCGGCCGGGCGATTATCTGATGACGCGATGAGCGAGGAATAGTAGTTAGCCCTAGCCACATCATCGCCACTAGGTAGGATCTAACATGTATCCTAACCCGTGTTCGGTCGGATTCGGTTCGGCTGGCCCTCCAACAGCTCTCTAGGCATCTTTTCCGACGTTTCATCTCTCTCAGCCCCTCGGTAAACCAGGGAGCCAATCGAGATCTACGTCGGGTCAGAGGCCGCAAATTCACATTTCATTTTGTCCCTCCTTCAGCATCCTTTCTTTAATGATTCTGTTCTACTATTTCTTCGATATTAGTGTAACTCTTGTCCCCTGGCGAGTTGTCCCATGGCAAGTTGGCCACAGTGAATTGTCCCGTGGTGAATTGTCCCGTGGCGAATTGGCTGTGGATCCTTGTATCATTCCTAGACACTGGTCATATTGACTGGGATTTGTGGGTAGTCCAACACATAAAATATGTTAAATCAGATTTGATTTATTATTCCCACCAATAAGTCAGTCTTTCTCAATCTTGGCAACTCTTTTTTTTTCTCAATATAAAATTTTATTATTTTTTCAACATAAAAAATTTTTTTTTCACAAATACTACACAATGCTATATAAAAAAACCCCCACACCCCCCCCGGACTTCCCAAACCTAATCCCAGGATAATATTCAGATATAAGTAAACAAATATTAACATCTCTAACTCCACAAAATATATTATTCTACATGAGTAGGTAAGATATATAAAAGAAAAGAAAAAATTTTCTAAAAACCTAAATTATATTCCACCACTCTATGCTTCTTTTGAATATAAACAATCCATCTTCTC
>NW_015389344.1:25730-41266 GCF_001527695.2 Protobothrops mucrosquamatus
CTAACCTACATCGTCCACAAGGGACGACTCGGGAACTCAACTCCTACCCCGGGCAGCTCACCTATCCCCTTATGCCCAGGGGAAGGGTATCAAGCCGTTTGACAGCTGATGCTGGCTGTCAAAACGGCTTTTACGCTGAAACAGGCGGGAGGCAGCAAACAGCTGCGTCCGACGAAGTCGCCTGCCACCGGAAGTCCCCAATCTTGGCAACTCTAAGACAGGTGGACTTCAGCTCCCAGAATTCCCACCCAATTTAAAGTTACCAAGTTTGAAAAACACAACAATTAATGTAAGAACAGCAACTGGGCAGGTCCATAGCAGGAGAAGTAGTCCCTCAAAGTGTTAAGCAGGCCAGAGCCTAAGTCTGCGTGGGCAACCATGGCCCTTTTATGACCTGTGGACTTCAACTCCCAGAATTCCTGGCCTAAGCTGTTTACAGCTTTAAGGGTACCAGCACTTTTGTCTGATAAGCAGTTGTCAACCAGTGGAGACTTTTCAGTACAAACATCATATGATTCCCATCCCTTGCATCCATTAGCAGCCTATTTGATTGTGACTTCCAGACACTTTTCAAGGACAGCTGCCCACCCCATCCTGGCCCAGTAAAAAAAGTTGCACTAGTCAAAATAGGATGTAACCAAACGTGGATAACAGTTATAACAGTTGCTAAGTCCAACCAGCTTAACAAGGGTTGCGACCAGCTGAAGCTTCCCTACGAGTACCACTTTATAATGTCTTGGTAAAGCCACACTTGGAATACTGCATCCAGTTTTGGTCACCATGATATAAAAAAGATGTAGAGAGTCTAGAAAAAGTGCAGAGAAGAGCAACAAAGATGATTAGAGGACTGGAGGCTAAAGCATATGAAGAACGGTTGCAGGAACTGAGTATGTCTAGTTTAATGAAGAGAAGGACTAGGGGTGACATGATAGCAGCGTTCCAATATTTGAAAGCACCTGAAGGCAGGACAAGAAAGAATGGATGGAAACTAATCAAGGAGAGAACCAAGCTAGGACTAAGGAGAAATTTCCTGACAGTTAGAATAATTAATCAGTGGAACAACCTGTCTCCAGAAGTTGTGGGTGCTCCAACACTGGAGGTCTTTAAGAAGAGATTGGAGAACCATTTGCTTCCTTCCTGAGTAGGGGGTTGGGCTAGAAGACCTCCAAGGTCTTGGTAAACCTCGACTTATGATCACAATGGAGCCCAAAATTTCTGTTGTTATGTGAGACATTTGTTAAGTGAGTTTTGCCCCATTTTACGACTTTTCTTGCCACAATTGTTAATCTGAATCAATGCAGTTGTTAACTTAGTAGTTAAGTAAATCTGGCTTCCCCATTGAGTTTGCTTGTCAGAAGGTCGCAAAAGCAGATCACATGACTTGGGGACCCAGCAATGGTCATAAATATGAACAAGTTGCCAAGCATCTGAATTTTGATCACATCATGGGGATGCTGTAAAGATTGTAACTGTGAAAAACGGTCATAAGTCACTTTTTTCAGTGCCATTGTAACTTTGAACATTATAAGTCGAGGACTACCTGTATTCTGTTATTCTGTGACTGTGTTCTGTTACAATATTCTGTTACAGTTTTCTGTTATTCTATTATTCTGATTGTGACCTGCAAAGTCAATATGAGCTGAGGGTCAAGTGTGAAACTGCTGGTGGATGTGTAACCCCACTCAAAGTAGGCCTCACCTCAATTCCAGAATCCAGCTTCCTCCTTACCAATCAAATTATGTTTGGATTTAATTTCAGCTTGTTTTCCTTAATCTAGCCTGTAAATGAGTTGGCCATCTGCCCTGCAGAAGGTCTCTTGGGATCAAGACAACACTTTCCTTCCTTTTAACTTGTTTTATCTAAATCTATGGAGGATTTTGAGAAATTAACATGTTGGGCATGAATAGCTACAGTATATTGCATTAATGTTTTGGACTGCAAAAATTCAGAAAATCAATAGATGGCAATAACAAAAAATCAGATTTTTTTCGTCCTCCCTTCGAACAAATAAATAAATGAAAATAAATATATAAATGTAAAACCAGTTTTATATTCTCAGGGATATTTTTTTTGTTTTCATATATGCCCTAGGTGCGTTTGCAGATTTTTTTTGTTTGTTGGTTCTTTAAAGATAATCAC
This sequence comes from Protobothrops mucrosquamatus, assembly GCF_001527695.2. NCBI lineage: Eukaryota > Metazoa > Chordata > Lepidosauria > Squamata > Viperidae > Protobothrops > Protobothrops mucrosquamatus. The sequence goes on from NW_015389344.1 coordinate 27,870, forward strand.
AATCAGTCTTCATTTTATTTTCCCCTCTGTAATTTTGCAAGTAATTTTTAATAATGTGTTAGTTTTTGCAAAACCTACAAAAGGGAAAATAAAACGAACACTAATTGTGATTGTCTTTAAAGAATAAATAAACTGTGTTGCAAGTTTAAATAAACTTAAATAAATAAATTACTTTTGGGACCTTGGAAAACATTTCTAAATTCATGGCCAGCATATGGCCAATGGCTGGAAATTATGGAATTACAGTCCCAAATTAGAGAAGATTGGCTTCTCATGAAGAGCTTTATATTGAGCTTATATTAAGAAGAGATTGGACAACCATTTGTCTGAAATGGTATAGGGCAGGGGTAGGCAACCTTGGCTCTTTTATGACTCGTGGACTTCAACTCCCAGAATTCCTGAGCCAGCTGTGGGAGTTGAAGTCCACGAGTCATAAAAGAGCCAAGGTTGCCTACCCCTGGTATAGGGTTTCCTGCCTGAGCAGGGGTTGGACTAGAAGACCTCTGAGGTCCCTTCCAACTCTGTTGTTCTGTTATTCTATTCTGAGTGTTCTTACTATTCTCATCTCCTACATTCTTCCTGCGCAACTCATTCCTCCTTAATTTGTTCTACTTCTTTTAATGTCTTCACCTTATGTTGTGTTGCTTTTCCTTGAACTATAATGACCGCTACTATAAAAGCACTGGACTCTACATTAGATGGTGTGGCAGAACCTGGACAAAAACTGCCTACATCATGGTTAAGGCTCAAAGGAAGTTGGTGATGGTATGGGACCTTTTCCACAAAGAACACAGAGAGAAGAAAGTGGGAAGTTGTTGTTTTTTTCCAGCTAAATTTTTATTTTTATTCCGTGCAGATCCTTACAGGTCTTTCTTTTTTAATTTCTGAGAGAATGTGTTTTTTTGGAAGTGTCCATTAATGGAAGGATGGAATTGAGTTGTCAATTGTTTGCTGTGTGTTTATACTGGGCTGCCTAATATAAGAGATCTGAAGAAGTGAGATGATCCCACAGGCCAAGATTTTGCAGAGAAGATAATACAATCATGAGTTGTTTAGAATAGAATTCATTGAGAAGCATGGCGATAACCTTGAAGAAAGGATGCAACAGCAGATACATAAATATCAGCTTAGCCTTGAAAAAGAGAAAGAAATAAAAAAGAAGCTCAAAATTGCTCACCTTCATTCTCTTGGTACAAGAGGGGGAAAGAAACAAACTCTATTGTTGCAGAATATAATAAATAGAGTTTCAGTAGCTCTTGTGAAGTTGTTTCCTCGCCTGTTGTACCTTGAAAGACTGACATTGAGTAGAACATAGAACACAGAATCATTGGGGTGCAAAGGACCTCAGAGGTCTTCTAGTCCAACCCTCTGCTGAAGGCAGAAGACCTTATAACTCCCTGGTCAAATGGCTGTGCAGTCTATTTTTGAAAACCTCCAGTGATGGAGCACCCACAAGTCCAGGAAGCAAGCTGAACTCTCACTGTCAGAAAATTTCTTCTTACTTCTAGGTTGTATCTCTCTTTGAGAAGCTTCCACCTATTACTTCTTGTTCTGCCCTCTGGTGCTTTGGAGAAAAAGTCAAGCCCGCAAAGGTTTCATTTTAATTCCTCAAAGAACATTCAGAGTATCAATGCAGAATCTGCAGATGACTTATAAAAGCAGCTCTCTGTCTTCCTGGGACAGTAGGATAAGCAAGCAACATGTGCACAGCCCTAATAAGCCAGTTTTATAGTTGCAATAAGGAGTCCAGATCTTGAAGTAATATCTTAGAACAGTGCTTCCCAAATCTTTTCCTTCATTACCTCAAACTGCTTATCCAAAAATCTTATTGAACTTCAAGGACCGGTTGTAAGACCTTTCCTTCAGCACCGTCATAACTTTGAATGGTCATTGAACAAACGATCATAATTTGAGGACTACCTGTATTATAAAAACAATATCACTGAATGAATTTTATGTCATTTCCACAAATTACCGTTGGCGATTTCATCGATTTTCATCTTAACAGGAATACTTTGGGAATTTTTAAAAATATATTTTAATACATGTGGCAATCTTCAAGTCAATTTAAATGTCCTCATAGTGATGGGTAATGGGTTTGTGTATTCTTCCCCCCCCAACCCCCCCCTTTTACCCAATTCTGGGTAATTCACTCAGGTTTGGGAAGCGCTTTCTTAGAACTTTTGTTCACAAGAACTCCCGTTTCTTACTCTCTTGCAGCCTCACTAATAATGCAGGTAAAACCCAGCAGGGGTCGCTGTGCCCCAGGGAGGGAAGATTAAATTATTCCCCCCCCCCTTTTTTCCAGCTACTTTGGAACCCTTCCTATTCAGGTGAGCATGACACAAGAGGTGGAAAATATGTTTCAAAAACAGCAGGGAAAGATGGAGGGATCTCCAGCTATCATAAAGGTTCTGTGTGCAAAGGGATTACACTGCAAAGAGAGGCATCTACCTACTGTAGTACAAGCCCCATTGATAAGATATCATTGCCTATTATGATGTCATTGGCATCATGATGTCATGGTGTATTACGATGTCATGGTGCAAATTACTTAAGTTGCACGAATTGCACAATAACATTGTGATGCCCACAATGTCATTCCGCACTAGAAAAGCCAATGAGGATTTTTCAGCTCCCTATCCAACATTAAAAAGGATTTATATATGGCCATTTGTCCAATCTGGGCAAGCAATTGGATGTTGCACAGTTTTAAAGCTCAAAGATTCCTGGAACCTTAAACATATTGCAAATGTACTTCAAACAATGTTTTAAAAAATACTAATATGTTTATTATAGAAATGTAGAAGAACTACAGGTTAAAATAAATCTGTTCATGATCATAATTATATGGCATGCCCAAATAACCAATATTTAATGAAACCGTAGTCATTATCCAAAGATACATTTCCAAATAGACTTTGTATTACTCTTTTCTAAGGAGGCAAAAGTTGGATATATACTAATGCCATTATCCAAATTGACTGGCTTGCTTTCAGGTGATAAAATTTATCCTTTAGCCTCTTTTTATTACCAATACAGGACACCTGAATGTCTTTCATTCATCCCTGCCCTTTTAATTCAGTAGTCTGTCACCCTTCCTCCTTTAGTATTTTTTGTGAGGTATGTCGAATAGATGTTGTGCACGCCTTTCTAGATTAACGCCTGTGTGTCTTTGTGTAGGTTTTCTATCAGAAAATTCAGGCTTCCTCCTGGCTGGATTTTATTATTATAGTTTGTGGCACAGAGTTGGCATTTTTACCCACAGCTAAATGTCTATGGAGATTCTCAGTCATCCAGGTCATGGTTCTCTCGAAGGTGCTTTTTCAAGAGGTAACTGGAGTTCTTGTTTTTCTTCAAAGACGTTTCGCTTCTCATCCAAGAAGCTTCTTCAGCTCTAACTGGTGAAAAGTGAAACGTCTTCAAAGAAAAACAAGAAAGTCCAGTTGCCTCTTGAAAAGCACCTTTGAGACATTTTAAACCACCTATCAAGCCTTTCCCAAGAACCTGGCAGATGTGAATGTTAGATGGTGTTAAAAGTATTGTCACAGGATTTAAGTGTTCTGAGTAAAGTTGTTGGTCACAATTGACTGATGGTGATTTTGTCAGTGCTGCTGGTGTTCAAGTAGTGCTCCAGATATTTGCACCCAGGGCACCTGTTACTATTGGTGCTACCATTGCTTTCTTTTGCCACAGTCGTTCTATTTCCATTTGCAGGTCTTTGTGTTCTGTTATCTTCTTTTCTTAAGTTCTTTTTCTTCCATTCTGCTGCCTTCAACTACTGCCACATTCACTGTCAAGACTTTTTTTTCTCTTTCTTACCGACATTTGTTAAGTCGTGGGTGTTATGTGGCAGGTGCCTGTTGGTTTGAATTCTAAAATACAGAGCACTTTACCTTCATTTTGTATTACTTTCTCTATTTTATGGTCCCACCAGTTCTTCCTTGCAGGAAAAAGGTATTTCTTGCAAATCCTCCAATGTATCATTGTTGCTACTTTTTCATGGCATTGCTTGTAGTCAGTGTGTGCAATCTTGTATTATTATTATTATTATTATTATTATTATTATTATTATTATTATTATTATTATTATTATTATTATTATTATTTTCACAGTCAGCCACATGTTCAGATTGGATTTGGCATTTTTATCCATCTATCAGGTCCTTGATGATGATGATGATGATGATGATGATGATGATGATGATGATGATGATGATGATGATGTTCTTATTTGGGGGGCTAATAAGCCACAGAGCACTATTCATGGAAAGCCATACACAGGTTTCCACAATTTCCTGCTCTCTTTTTCACCAGCTTCAAGATCCATTTTTGCCATGGGTGGATTTATGCCAGGAACACGAATGGAGCTCTGGAGAAAAACATTTGCCACATTCCTTTATTCCTGACACCATCAGGCAACAAGGAACTATGACCCCCACACTACCAGACTTGAGTTCCTCATCACCCAGGGGCAAACATTTATCTTTGCATCAGGCATAGGCTATCCAATCCATAGGTCCAGTTTTCCAAACTTGGATTTGCATTACAAGTATTCCTTGATTTATGACCACAGTGGAGTCCAGAATTTCAGTCTTAAGTCATTGCAGTCATACATTGATGGTCGTAAAGTGAACCACGTGGTCCTTATGCAAACCACATGGTTAAGTGAATCCAGCATATCCAATGAGGTGTGTGGGTTGGGTTTTATTTTATTTTTTTGCACTTTTCTGCTGACAAAGACTTCAAGGAAAGCCGTGAATCATACTTGCCTCCCTTTGAAATACTCTGCATAGCCTGAGATGCTCTGATGGGGATGCTTGACTGCACTTCCATGTTGCTTTTAAGATTTGGGATCTATTTCCTTGCTTAAAACCATTGCTTAATTCCCCCTCCTCCACCAGCACCCTCTGCTGTGCTGCCTCATCATGTGGTAGTGTGTGTGAGTGTGTGTGGTGTTCCTGGAAGGGAAGAGCAAAGAATTCTCAGAATGTATTTACTCCCAGCAGGGTTACACAAGGTGTGAAGGTTAACTCAGGTACTTAATTAAAGCAGACAAACATCTATATTGCAGCAAAAGACCCCTCACATCCTGGGCACGAATTGTTCCAACTCCTCTCCTGAGGATGCTGCTATAATCAACAACTAGACATAGAGACAGCTTTTTCTCTTGTACCATCAGACCTAATTCCCACAGCACTGTCTTTTATCTAAGGATATTTGCCCATGTAGTAGGACTGAGTATTATCCTTCTCATCTTTCCTACTACCTTCTCCTATTGGTATCTTATGATTATATTACTTGGTGGTTTGTATGTACACTGAGAGCTTATGCACCGGAGACTAATTCCTTGTGTGTCCAATCACACTTGGCCAATAAAGAATATTCTATTCTGTTCCGTTCCGTTCCGTTCCATTCCGTTCCATTCCATTCCATTCCATTCCATTCCATTCCATTCCATTCCATTCCATTCTATTCTATTCTATTCTATTCTATTCTATTCTACTGTATAGGAAGATCAGGGAGGCAGATAATAACTTTGGAGAGAATGCAAAGGAATCATTTCATACTGCATGTAGGAAGGTAATGATAAGCCTTTTTTTTACCAATAAAACCACATGGATAGACTACAGTAAGTGATTGATGATATTGTGCTGGATGATGGGCCTCTTGGGCGGATGGCACTCAGCATGCTACAGAGGCAGAGTTGAGGATATTTTGCAGTTGTAATGGTGTTTATGACACAGCTAGATTAAAGCCTTTGGGATGTCTAGTTGCTGAGGTTGCCATGGAGGAAAACAAAATCCAAAATTGCAAAGACAAAACTACAGTGAAAACATGGAACATAATAGCAGTAGCAATAACACTTAGACTTATATACCTCTCCACAGTGCTTTATAGCCCTCTCTAAGTGGTTTACTGAGTCAGCATATTGCCCCCAACAATCTGGGTCATCATTTTACCCACCTTGGAAGAATGGAAGGCTGAGTCAACCTTGAGCCAGTGAGAATCGAACTGCTGGCAGTGAACAGTGAGCTAGCCTGCAATACTGCATTCTAACCACTGCACCATCATACCCATAAGAAGTGCACACATGTGCTCTGGCAGAAGGAGAATGCTGTGGACCCCATTGGTCAAGGAATTCTGGCTGACAGAGTCCAGAAGAAGAGCCTCTTCTGCCATGACTCCCGTCCTCTGGAACATCGTGTCCCCCAAGGTGGAATCTGCACCCACCCTTTTGGCCTCCGAAAAGGCTTGAAAACCAGGCTCTTCCAGCTGGCCTGGAGCCCCAATGGAGGCCTGTCATTGTGGAGAGAAGTATAATGGATTAGATTAGATCCCACCTCTTCCCTCTACAGATTCTTCTCCCTTCCCCTCCATCTCGGTCAATTTTAATTGTGTAATTTAAATAAATGCTTCAGTTTATTGTTTTATATAGGCATTTTTAATGAGTGATTGTAAACCACTTAGAGTCACCGTTGGTGAGATGGGCAGCATATAAATTTAATAAATAAATAATCAGACATAGGAAAGTTTAACCCAGTGAAAGATGAAATGAATCTCCTATATTTAGGCATGTTAGTCATTAGTGAATTTAAATGGACTGGAGTTGGACCCTTTCAGAAGATCATGCTATTTGTGCTCTTTTGGACACGAAGAACAAAGAAGGAACAGTATTACTTTCACAGTCAGGGAGGATGTAGCAAAGAGAGTACTTTGCAGTACAATGCAATTAATGACCAATAATATCAATTAGACTCTGCAGACAGTCCTTTAATACGATAGCTATCCACGCTCATGCTCTGATGCAGAATGCGGGTGACAAATGTGATGGTTAAGTTCGATCAGAAATCTTAGAACATGCAAGCATGATGCACAGCATCTGGTTGGAGTCAACCAAAATGATGCATATAGGCATGGACATCATCATGTAGAGCACACAGAATTACCCATATGATTGCTACAAGATGGAAATCAAAGTTATAATAGCAAAATTGTGGTCAGGGTTTGCTCATGTGCAAGTTTCATGGGAAGTTTCATAGAAAGCTAAAGTGGAAAACAAAAGCTCAGGAGGAGCTTCAGCCAACACAACATATGTGCACACTTTAAACCCAAGAATACACTAAAGCAGAAACTTGTCCACTCCAACGATAAAATACCCAAACACAAACTAAGCAACGTGGTATATGCAGTACACTGCAGTGAGACATATGCAGATCTGTACACTTCATAAACACATGGCACAACATAAAGGAGCAAACCCATCAGGACATGCTTCATCAGTCCATTTGCATTCAGAAGACAAAAGCCACTCTTTTGAAGACAGCAAAGTCCACATTTTGGACAGAGGACCACTAGTTTGAAAGAGGGTTCAAAGGGCCATCTATGTCAAAACTGAACAGCCCTCTCTCAACAGAGGGGGAGGGATGCGACATCATCTATCTCCAGTCTAGACTTCCGGTTCGTCACGCAGCCGCCATGGACAGCTGGGAGACTTGCTCTCTCTCCCCAGTTCAGTTTTGCATCGCTGGGGGCCCCTGAAAAGGGCCGAAAGTCACCCCGAAGAGGCGACCAGCAAGGAGGGGCTTTCGCTGGATCCCGGGAGAGCAGCAACTCTCCCATCAGAGCAGGCGATCCCTCCAAACCGGCGGACGAAAGGACCGGCCATAGAAATATGGCTTGTCCCTAGGCTGCTAACAGCCGACATCACATTACCATCTGGCAACTTCAAAGCAGCGTGGACAGGACTGGGTGAGGTTTGCCTCTCTTACATCCTAATTACTTAATTACCTGCATAAGCTGCTAAAGTACTTTCCCCCCTGTGGTGAGGGAAGGGGGATTCTAGCCCTCCCTCCAGAAACAACGGCAATTAACCACTCGGGAGTTTAAACTGGGATCCTGATTGGAATTCTATTTCCTAAAATTGGTGGATTATAAGATTTGTACCTTTCTACTCTCTCTATATTTGTTTTCTGATTTTCCCTCTAATTACTATTGAAGATTTAGGGTTTTTTCCCCTTAAAATAGAGGGGGGGGGGACTAAAAAGATCCAACTAACTCTGAGACATAACCTGCTATTCTTCAAGAGACTTGTTGACAGCTTTGAAAATAGATAAGATATAAAGCAACCTTGAAACACCATCTGCAAAAAACTCAGCTCAGCTCCTCATTTGGTGGACTTTCTGTCTGTAAATTTCTTTTTTTTTTTAGTTTAATATACTACAATGGAAGAAGAACAGGAATGGATTTCTTCTACAGAGGAAGTACAGGAACAAATTCTTGGTATGTTAAAAGCGATGATCCAAACTCTACGTATAAGTCTGGATATGCAAACTCAAACTATGACTTCAACCAAAGAATTATCTATACAGAATTCTATAGAGAAAGTGAAACAACCAAATGCTATGACAGAAGACTTAGATACTCAACAAATACAGACAATGGAAAACACAAAAAAGAAACTGATAATAGAGAACAAGGAAAGGACTTTTCTTATAAACCAGAAGGAATTTGAAGATAAAAAAGAAAAACAGATGAAAGAGAAGGTAAATATTTTGGGACAACTGCATCGAACTGGAAAAACAAAGAGATGACCGGCTAAATCAACCAATCCTCTTAAGAAAACATCAACTGGACGCTCTTATCAACATCAAACAATAGCCACAACAATACAAGGAGATTTTTTTGATGATTTAAAGGCAAAGATAAGAAAAATGACCTGGCAGAAAAAAAAAGCTAGAATAAGATTGAAAAAGATTGGGGTTTTGATCTATACATGAGATCTAAAATAGAATATATCTAAATGGATAGAATATGTATTCTGAACACAAGATATTGTAACGATTTGAGATAAAGAAAATTTTGGTCATATAAAATCTAGAAATATATTGAAATAAGAATATTATACTGTCTTATTAGATTGGTAAGATAGATGGTAGAATTTATATACAAGGTGTGTATTTTAAATATTAGAATGTATGAGGAATTGTGATAAAGGAATTGTGTTTAATTAAAAATCTGGAAAAAAATAAATATTAAATGTTAAATTAAAATATCAAGGGAAAATTAACCATCAGGTCACTGATTGGCTAAAAGTTTGAATGTTTACAAATAACTAAGATTTGAATTTAAGATATTGTTATGAGTTGAGACAAAGGTTAAGTAAAACTTAGAAGTATAAATACTAATAATTAAATTTGTATATGGGTTTGTGGTACAAATGTTGGTGGTTTTTTTTTATTTTTTTATTTTTTTCTCTTTCTGGAAAGGAAGAAAGGAAGGAAGCAGAAGGAAGAAAAGAAAAAAAAATATTAGCCCCAAATGTGAGATATAAGACTTAGAAATTGGGATCATTTAAAATCTGGAATTGATAAAGATTAAACGTTAAACTTAAATACCAATGAGAAATTAAAGTTAAGAAAAACTTACTAGGTTATTGTCTAAAAGGTGGAATGTCAAATTAATTAAGATATGTATAGACTGAAGATTATTGATGAATATTAGAAAGGTACTTTTTGTTCGATTGATAGAATAAGAACTGTATTGGTTCAAATATGACAGTAAATATTATGGGGGAAAGAGAGGGAATTAGTTGTTGTAATACTTTGAGATTTGTACTGATGATATTCAAATGTAACTGAATTACTGTGCTCAGCCGCCATGCTACTTTTCAAATATGTAAATGTAATATTGTAAAATTAATAAAAAACTTGGGGAAAAAATCTATCTCCAGTCTACAACACAGTCCTTTCAGCAGTTCCAAGAAGGCTCCACAGCCATTTGCACCACTCAGGGGACCCTGAGGACATACATAGACAAACCTCCACGTGGCCTCAACGACTCTCTAAAAGGATGTGTCGAGCCCCGTGGGCCCAACATTCACGAGAAGGGGGGGGAAACCGCACGCCGAACCGCCGCCTCCCCTTCGCCCACCTCACCGGCTGGAATCGCCGCTAGACCTCACAGCTGACGGGCGCAGGTCCGGGGGGTCGCCAGCTGACGGTCGCAGGAGTTCGGCGCCATGGAGGCCTCCCGGCCACTCGCATCTTCGGCTGGAGCCGTTGCCGAGAGTTGCGGGCTCACCGGCGACCGGGAGGCGTACTACTGGGTCCGGATCAAGCGGGGCGATGAATGGAAGACAGCCTTCAACTGCCCGCTTGGTAGTTACCACTTTCGGGTGGTGCCATTCGGGTTGCAGGGGGCCCCCACGGTATTCATGCAACTCATTAATGAGGTGTTGCATGAACACTTGTACCGCGGGGTGCTTGTGTATCTCAATGACATCCTCATCTATACCACCACCATGGAGGACCACGTCAGGTTGGTGCGGCGGGTATTGGAGAAACTGTTGCAGGCCCGGTTATATGTGAAACTCTCCAAATGCGAGTTTCATCAATCCCGACTGGACTACCTAGGGTACCGGATCTCAGGGGCAGGAGTGGAGATGGACCCCGGTAAAGTCAAGAGTGTTCTGGAGTGGCAGGTGCCAAAGACCCGCCGCCAACTGCAGAGCTTCCTGGGGTTTGCCAATTTCTACAGGCAATTCATCCCCTCATTTGCTGCGGTGGCATTACCCCTGACGCACCTGCTATGCACCCGGCAGGCCGTGACAAAGCCACGCCCCGGTCAGCCGTTGGCATGGACAATGGCGTGTCAGAAATTCTTCGAGACTCTGAAGGCTCTGTTTGTGAGGGAGCCAGTCTTGCTCCATCCGGACCCTGACAGACCATTCGTGGTACAGGCTGACGCCAGTGAGGTTGCAGTAGGGACGGTGGGGTCAGCCGAGCCGTCCGCTGGGGTGCGCGACCACTCATGCGAATCTTCTTGCCTTCCTGGTGGAGCCCTGGTAGAGGGAGCCACCTGTCGAGCCCCGTGGGCCCGACATTCACGGGAAGGGGGGGAACCGCATGCCGAACCGCCGCCTCCCCTTTGCCCACCTCACCGGCTGGAATCGCTGCTAGACCTCACAGCTGACGGGCACAGGTCCGGGGGGTTGCCAGCTGACAGGCGCAGGAGTTCGGCGCCGTGGAGGCCTCCCGGCCACTCGCTTCTTCAGCTGGAGCCGCTGCCGAGGAGCAGTGCACTCCCAGTGCTAACTTTTTCCTGCACGGATTAAAACATCGTTTGTCACCCGTACCTGCCTGCTGGCTCTTTCCTGGGCACCGAGGAGGACGTCTTGAAAGAATGCAAATGACCAGCTGTCTGCAAGGAATATAAATCCTTCCATTCCCCACCATCCAGTCAGAGCCGAAGAAGCTTCTTGGATGAGAAGTGAAACATCTTTGAAGAAAAACAAGGAAGTCTAGTTGCCTCTTGAAAAAGCATCTTTGAGACAACCATGACCTGGATGACTGGGAATCTCCATAGACATTAAAACAAAAGGAATCATTTTCTGTAATATGATCTTGAGCATTTATCTGCCATTTTCAAGGAGACCAACAGCAGCAGCTTTGAAGTACCAAGCATCATTCACAGAGGAACCAAAGGAACTGCAATGTTATTGCAGATAAAGGTGAATGCAGCCTGCTGAAGACCAAGAAACAAGAAAGCAAACGTGTGGGAATCGCCAAGAGGATAAGAGAAATGGTGGAAATTGTCAAGAAGAGAAGAGACACCAAACCAAGTAAGACAAAGAACTTGGGAATGAACTCTACCAAAAATTTCAGAGGACTTTTAGAGGTGGTACAGGCACACCTTGACTTACAACCATTCATTTGGTGATTATCAATCAAAGTTACAATGGCACTGAATAAAGTGATTTATGAGCAGTTTTCTCACGACATCCCAATAGTCACATGATCAGAGGTTAGGCCCATGGCAACTGGCATATATTTATGACAGTTGCACTGTCCTGGAGTCATGTGATCACCATTTGTGTAACCCACCTAGCCGACTTCCGACAAGCAATGTTTTTATGGTAGCAGAGGATGATTTTGATCTGTATAGTACTGCAGAGTAGAAAAAGCACACTTGGACTGTGCACTGTCTGTTCTGTAAGGCTATGGACAGAATTTCTAACAAAAGTCAATGGGGAAAGCGAGATTTGCTTAATGATCACATGTCTGACTTAACAACTGCAATGGTTTGCTTAACAAATGTGGCCAAAAAAAAAACATAAAAAGGGGCTAAAGTCACTCAACAACGGCCTTGCATGTCCCAAAGGTGCTTTTTTCAGGAGGCAACTGGACTTTCTTGTTTTTCTTTGAAGACATTTCACTTCTCATCCAAGAAGCTTCTTCGGCTCTGACTGGATGGTGGGGAATGGAAGGATTTTTATTTTTTTTAATAAAAATTTTATTGATTTTTCAATTGAAAACAATAACATAAATATGATGCCTTTAGTCACAGTATCAACCAAAAAAATAACACTACTCAATACATTCATGGAAGTGTCCGGTGTCCCCCCCCCTGCACCCCCGTCTTTCACTTACCACACCTTCCTCCCCCCAGACCTACAACCTCTCCTCCTTCCTCCCTCTCTCCTACCTCCCTTCCTCTCTCAACCATCCCGTCTGGTGCAGTTGGGGTACCCACCGGACACCTCCTTATAAAATCACATATAAATCTACAATACATCAATTTATATACCTATCTATTCCCTTTCCCCCCTCCCCCCCAGGACTTCCCAGAGCTGGTCCAGGAAATAAACACACAATAATCCAATTCTATCCAAAGCTACTCATTATTACTACACACTAGTATAAACTTACTTTGACTCTAAAATAACATTAAGATACATACAAATTTTATAAATATTATCAATATTTGTTGTATATATTTATATATATATAAAATTTTTAGTCAAAAGCTACATGATAATTATTCAGTTCATACTTTCTCTGAATATAATCTATCCATCTTCTCCACATTGAAATAAATTTCTCCTGAGAATGATCCTTCAGGTACGCAGATATTTTTGCCATCTCTGCAAAATACGATACCTTCTGTCTCCAATCATCCATAGTTGGTAATGTCTTTTTTTCCCAATTTTGAGCAACTAATGTCCTTGCTGCTGTTATACAGTACAACATCAATTTCATTTCTTTTTGATCCAAATTGTCCATGATACCCAATAAAAATAACTGCAGTGTAAATTTTATCTTTTTCTTAAAAATCTGTTGAATATTCCACCAAATCTTAATCCAAAAGGCTTTAACATCCCTACATGTCCACCAAATATGATAATAAGTTGCGTCCGTATTACCACATCTCCAACATTTTGGTTGCAAATTCGGATACATGCAAGACAATTTTTGGGGGTCCAAATGCCATCTATAAAACATTTTATAAAAATTTTCCCTTAGATTCTGTGCTTGGGTGAACTTGACATTTCTTACCCAAATTACTTCCCAAGTTTCTAACATTATTGGTTCTTGAATATTTTGAGCCCATTTAAT
>NW_015389344.1:42171-44492 GCF_001527695.2 Protobothrops mucrosquamatus
CCGTTACATTACTTAAAATCTCTATATCTTTCATAAACATATTTTTAGATAATATTTTAGTCTTATTATTATTTACTTTAAATCCAGACACCTTTCCATATTGCATCAATATCTGTATCAGATTTCTTGCCGAATCAATTGGTTGCGACAAGGTGAAAACCAAATCATCAGCAAAAGCTCTAAGCTTATAGTCATTCTTTCCCAAAGTTATTCCTTTTATAAGTGAAGACTCACGAATCTTGATTAATAAAATCTCCAAAGTCAGAATAAACAGTAAAGGTGATAATGGACAACCTTGCCTTGTACCTTTTTCAATTTTAATTGAGTCTGTTAATCCTCCATTTACTATCACTTGGGCAAACTGTAGTTGATAGATAGCCTTTAACGCTGACAAAAATCTATCCCCAAAATTCATTCTATCAACCAACCGTAGCAAGAATTGCCAATCCAACTGATCAAAGGCCTTTTCGGCATCCAAAAAGATAAGAGCCGCCGGAATTTGATTATTTTTATCCAAATACTCCAACAGATTCACAATTTGTCTTACATTGTTCTTCATATATCTTCCATTTATAAATCCAGACTGATCCACATAAATAATCCGTTTCAATACTTGCATTAGTCTATTAGCTAATATTTTTGCAAAAATCTTATAATCCATGTTCAATAGAGATATTGGCCTATAATTTTTAGGCTGAGTCATATCTTGATCCTCCTTTGGTATAAGTGAAATAAATGCACACCTCCAAGATGGTGGTATTTGTCCTCCCATTAAAATATCATTAAAAAGACATCTCAAGGGTTCTAACATTTCTTCAGACAATTTTTTATAATAAATTGCAGTGAACCCATCTGTGCCAGGAGCCTTACCAACCTTCAATTGTTTAAATGCCTCTGCAATCTCTTCCAACGTAATCGGACAGTTCATCAATCCTTTTTGATCATCAGAAAGACGAGGCAAATTTGCTTGTTGCAAATAGTTGTCTATTTCAAAAGATTGTATATTCTCAGAGGCATATAATTTAGAAAAATATTCCGAAAAAGCCCTTTTAATCAAGTCCTGTTGAAAAACTTCTTTACCCTTGTAATTTATTTTCGCAATGAGTCTTTGTTTTTGTTTCTTACGTAATTGATAAGCTAACCATCTTCCAGGTTTATCTGCGTTACAGAATGTATTATGTTTCATATATTTCAAATTAACAGCAATTTGATCAGAAAGCAACATATTAAATTGTTCTTTCAACATTGCAATAGATGCCTTTAAGTTCTTATCCGTTGGATTTAAGGAGAAAGCTTTTTCCTTTATTTTTATCTCTTGCTCCATATCTTTATATTTTTGTTGCTGATTTCGCTTATAAGCAGAATTCATTGAAATTAAGGCACCCCTCATAACTGCTTTGATTGCATCCCAAACCATTGACATAGAGGTGCCTTTATTCATATTCAACATAAAAAAATCTTTTAAGTAGTCTTTAAGTTTCTGCACATTTGTTTCATAATTCAATAAATTCTCATTTAATCTCCAAGTCCTTCTACTACCTCCATCAGTTGAAATTTCCATCCATACAGGGCTATGATCTGACAATATCTTAGAAAAAATCTTCACCTTCTTAACCCTAGAAATCAGATCATTAGTAATCAAAATAAAATCAATTCTGGAATAAGATTGATGCCTATCCGAAAAAAAAGTGAAGTCACTTTCTCCTATATTCCTCTCTCGCCATATCTCTCTTAACTCAAGGTCTTCCTGTAATGCAAAAAAACTTTTAGGCAATTTAGTTTGCATTGAAATTTTAGCAGAAGTCTTTTTATCTCTTTTTGGATCTATTACACCATTCCAGTCTCCCATCAGAATAACAGATTTATAATCCAATTGTATTATCTTTTGATGTAAAAGAGTATAAAATTGCTTTTGTTGTTGATGTAGCGGGGACTGCCTGAGAGTGCTTGCAGGAGCTTGACTGGGAAGGAAAAGATTGGGACAGCTGCAGTTGGCTTTGGGTGTGGCTGGCGTAAGTGGAAGGAGAAGGAAAGGAAAGGAGAAGGCCGGGGGTTGGAGTTGAGAAGAGAAGGTCTGGAAGCTTATTTTATTTTTTCTATCAAGGGTATTTTAAATAGAGGCTAGGGAGTGAAGTTTTATTGCTTCCTCCGTGGGAGGATATCTGAAACGGAGGCAAGCGAGAGTGTGGAGAAAGGGAGCTGGCTGGGGTTTCTAGCCTCGGTTTTTAATAATAAAGAGTAAAGGGAGGGGGGTGGTTTTGAATCCTGAGACCTGAGGAGGAATTCCAGAGAAGAAGCACCAGGAGGAGAGAGACTGGTGG
>NW_015389344.1:45230-48951 GCF_001527695.2 Protobothrops mucrosquamatus
ATCAACCATTGTGACCGGTTAAGTTCGTGCCTGAAAGTCCTGCTTCAACAAGAAGAGCCTGCCACCCATCAATGCTGCATGAGTTCCGGTTGCAAGACATCTCACCGATCTCTAAAGAACATTACCGCAAGGCTGGACAAGGGGGGTTGTGGCTGGGAGGGCCTGGGCATTGGCGGCCTCTAAAGAGGTAGCGCTACATTGATATAAATTAGGTGCATATAAACCCACAAGAAGACATTTTTTTCCATTCAATATGATTTCAATAAACACAAATCTTCCTTCTGCATCAGCATCTATTAACTTTGGCATCAATTCCTTCTTAACATAAAGAACTACACCCGCTTTTTTCTTTATAGCAGGGGCCATAAAATGTAAACCCAATTTAGGATTAAACAAATACTTTTGATCTTTTAATGTAATATGTGTCTCTTGTAAACATATAATATCATTCTTATGTTGCTTCAAATAATAAAATATTTTCCTCCTTTTTTGTGGTGAGTTCAATCCATTAACATTTAAAGTTATTAATTTAGCCATCCTTTGGCTTTTGAAGCTTCTGAAGCATCCCTTGCAGATCCATCATGACAGATCTTTTGGGTCTAGCCCCTCCCACTGGCTCCGAAGTAGTTGAACATGTTTGGAGCATAGCCTCTTTCTGCTGATTTCTTTCCTTACGCTTGTAAGCTGCACGTGTCATTCTCTGGTCTTTTGGATCATCCTTTGCCTCGGGAATGGAAGGATTTAATACTCCTTGCAGACAGCTGGTCATTTGCATTCTTTTAGAGAGTCGTTGAGGCCCCTTGGAGGTTTATCTGTGTCCTCAGGGTCACCTCAGTGGTGCAAATGTGTGTGGAGCCTTCTTGGAACCGCTGAAAGGACTGTGTTGCACACTGGAGATGCTGTATCCCTCTCCCTCTGTTGAGAGAGGGCTGTTCAAACTATGATCTGGATGACTGAGAATCTCCATAGACAACTGCCTTGCATAGCAATGGAAATTTTGAGCTCAATTGTGGTTGTAAGTCAAAGACCACCAGTATTACAGTGATACTGATAAAGACATCAGAGATAGAAAACAGACAAGAAACACCAAGGGAAATCTTCCAAAATGTCTCTAATCTCAGAAGCAGGTTCAAGTTTTAAAGTGGTATGCTGAAGGATTAATGCTGGTAAACTGATCAAATAGCAATTGATTCAAAGAAAATCAAATAAAAATGGAAAGTGTATACTGAAATTCTGTACAGGTACAGTTGGAACATCAACATGCCAAATACCTTAGAAAATGTTTCCTATTTACAAGAGTCTCTAAAAATAGATAAAGTTAGATGAGGGCTCCAGTCATTACCAAGTCAAAAGACTACAAGATTTGATGGAATATTTACAGAAATATAGCAAGCAATAGAAGAATGATCAGTCCAGGTTCTAAGCAAATTATGCTAGCGAATCTGGAGAACAACATGGTGGCCAAAAGACTGGAAAATTTGGTTTACATAACAATGCCAAAGAAAGGAGACTTGGCAGAGTGTAAATTATCACATAATATCCTCAATTTCTAATACTGGCAGGATAATGTTTAGGATTATCTACTGCAGATTAGGGAAAAGGGAAATGCCAGATGTTCAAGATAGTTTAAGAAAAGGCCAGTGAACAAGATTATTATGCCAATGCAGAATGGATAATTAAGGCCAAAGAAAGCAATATGTGCTTCGTTGACTGTAGAAAAGCCTTTGATTGTGTTGACTGTAAGAAGCTATGGAAAATCCTTAGAAAAATGAGAATCTCAGAATAGCTCACTGTCTTCCCATAAAATATACCTAGGTCAAGAAGTCTGGATGAAACATGGAGAAACAAGACTGGTCCTTGGTAGGCAAAGAGTGAGATCAGGCTGTATACCTCCCCCTTATGTGCTTAATCTATATATTAAGGAAGGCTGGATTAGGAGAAGATGAGTATGGTTTTACTCATGGAGGAAGAGGAGAAATAGAAGGAGAACAATAGCCTGTGCTATAATGATTACTCTACTTTAATAGCTGAGAATGCAAATACAGATGATTTGAAAGCTCTAATAAATGAAAATCAAGGAAAAACATGAAAAGGGGGACTACAAAGAAGATCAAATTAATGACAACAAATACAGCAGCCAAGCCTCAGAGGTGATAATTAAGACCCTAAAGTGGCTTGTAGTTTCTTCCTTTTAGAAGCAACTTTCAAGAGGAAAGGAACCAGCAGTCAAGAAATACACCACAGACTGGTACATGGCAGGGGAGCAATAAAGACCCAGTCAGATGCTGGGATGCACCTATATCTACAAAGATCAGAATAATGCAGGCAAAGGTTTTCCTTGTGAAATTCTATTGAAGAGAAATTTGGAGTCTGAAGAAGCAGACTAGAAAGCGCATTGCCATTCTTGAACATTAATGCTGGAGAAAACTCTGGAGAATACTGTAGATAGTGGGGGTGGGGAAAAACCCAAATAGATCATAGAACAAATCAATCCACAATTCTCTCTTGAGGCACACATAGCCAGGCTCAGTTTACCATATTTTGAACATATTATGCAAAGATCCAGCTAGCTCTTTTGAGAAGACTATAATGCTGGAAAAGGGAGAAAGAAAGAGAGGTGGATGGCCCCTAGTGAGGTGGATAGACTCAGAAACAGAAGTGATGGGAGCATCACTGAGAGGCCAGAGGAAAGATAGATTGGGGGTGGGCAGCTATGACCACTTTACAACCTGTGGACTTCAACTCCCAGAATTCCTGAGCCAGCAAGACTGGCTCTGGAATTTTGGGAGTTGAAGTCCACAGGTCTTAAAGTTGCCACGGTTGGACACTCTTTAGCAATGTCAGTCAGGTTGAATGTGAACATGTGGCTCTAAAGGGCCTTATTTGTGTTTCTTTTTTGGCTGGACAACTGTCCTGACTCACATCCTTGACTGTGCATATTGCAACGGACTGTCTGATCTACTTATTTTATGAAGTTGACATTAAAGATGAGGGGGGGGGAGAGAAAACTCAGGGCCTTTCTTTTTTACAATTCTCAGCAGTACAGAATAACTAGTTAATCCAATTTTACATCATACTTTTATGTTACTATTCCTATTTTACTTATCTGCAGACTGTGGTTTAAAGGGTCTTTTCGGGTTGTTTTCTGATCCTTAAAAGAAATACGTCTTCCATCTTAGGCTGCCAGAACCAGAGTGGCTACATTTCATTGTGCTTCCCACCATAGAACATGGAATCATAAGGTTGGAAGGGAACCTAAAGGTCTTCTAGTCCAACCCCCTGCTCAAGAAGAGATCCTATACCATTCTGGACAAATGCCTGTCCAGTTTCTTTTTCAAAATCTTCAGTGATGAAGCATCCACAACTTCTGGAGGCAAACCATTCCACTGATTAATTGTTTTCACTGTCAAATTTCTCCTTGATTCCAGATTTATTTATTTATTTAATTTATTTATTTAATTTAATTTATATGCCGCCCTTCTCCCGACGGGACTCAGGGCGGCGCACAACATACTTAAAACTAAAACATATATACAATCCCCCCCTTAAAACCGAATTAAACCAAATTTAAAGTTGCGTCTTCCAAATTCCTAAAAAACCCAGTATAAAATCCACCCTAGGTCAGGTCCGCTTGCTGAAAGAGCCATGTCTTGAGGGCGCGACGGAAGGTAAGGAGATCCGGAATTATCCGAATCTCGGGGGGTAGTTCGTTCCAGAGGGT
>NW_015389344.1:50298-51967 GCF_001527695.2 Protobothrops mucrosquamatus
ACAGATGGTCATCTAAAGTCAGCCGTGAATCCAGGAGGACTCCCAAGTTGCGCGCCCTCTCTGAGGGGGCCAAGGTTTCGCCCCCTATAGTCAGCGATGGCGTCAGCTGACTATGCCGAGGCGCCGGGAACCACAGCCACTCGGTCTTGGAAGGGTTGAGCCTGAGTCTGTTTCCCCCCATCCAGACCCGTACGGCCTCTCTTTGATAAATTTCCATCTTGTCCTCAGATACTGGACTGGACCCAATTTTTTGACCATTTTACAGTGGCTATTAAGTGAATCATGCATTTGTTAAGTGAATCCAGCTTTCCCAACTGACTTTGCTTGTCAGAAGCGAGCTGAGAAAGTTGTAGAACGGGTGTCAAACTGCCAGCCCATGGGCCGGATGCGTAATAGCGAAACCGCGCCCACCCCATTGCCGGCAATGGCAAAAAAGTCGCAATACGTCGCAACACGTCACGTGACGTTGCGAGTTTGACACCCCTGTTGTAGAATGATCACGGTCATGTGATTGCAAAATGTTGCAACCATTGTAAATACAAGCTGGGTTGTCAAGCACCCAAATTGTGATCCTATGACAGCGGGGGTGGTACGATGATCATAGCTTGGAGGACAGGTTGTGTTGTGTCCTGAGCCTGCAAGAGGCAGGCTCGGGACGTTGCAAGAGTCCCGGGCATTTGCAGAAGCTGCCCGGGACCAGACTGAGCGGCGCCAGCCTTGTGCGCATGCACAAGGCGGGAAAAGCCCGCCTCATGATTGGTTGAACTTGCCCGGGGATCAGAGGGTATAAATAGAGGCCTGCGTGCCTCTGCTCTGGTTGTTCGTAGAGTGGAGCAAACAATAAAGACTTGTTGGAGATGAATCGTCTCAAGCGCCATTATTCCCAGGACTTAACACAGGCGACGAAGGTGGGATACAGTCTGTACAGCTAAGAAAAGCTAGAAGACTCACCCAAAGAAGTCCGGGAAAGAAACGGCGTGGAAGTCAGCGTTATCCTGCCAGTACGAAATCGCTGGAGGGTGCGTGCGGCTGAAGAAGAAGAAGAAACTTGATCATCGATCATGGATAAAGTCGGCCAACTAGAGGAATTCGACGTCTCTCACCCCGAGAGGTGGGAATCTTATGTGGCAAGAGTCGAGACGTATTTTCGCATAAACCAGATTCGAGAGGAAGGCTTAAAGGCTGCCACATTGTTGTGCATTTGTGGGCTAGACGCCTTTGAGATCGCCGAGAGCTTAATCTCCCCAGATTCGCTGGAAACGGTATCGTACTCCGACCTCAAGAAAACCTTAAAGGAACACTTCCAGCCCAAGCAATCAGTCATGGCTTGGAGGCACACATTTCAACAGAGAAATCAGCGAGTTGGAGAATCAGCAAAAGACTACGTTGCAGCCTTGAGAAGAGCAGCTAAACCGTGCGACTTCAAGGACTTAGAAGAAAGACTTCGCGATCGTTTTGTATGCGGACTGAGAAACACACACTCCATGGTCTAGAATACATGTAGATTACGCTGGGCCCTTTCAGGGTCAATTCTTCCTGGTTGTTGTTGATAGCCATTCCAAATGGCTGGAGGTCGTGCCTGTGTCTTCTACCACAGCCGCCAAGACTATCCAGGTGTTGAGGAACATTTTTGCTGCACACGGGTTGCCAGATGTTCTAGTGTCGGATA
>NW_015389344.1:54132-56737 GCF_001527695.2 Protobothrops mucrosquamatus
AAGAGTCCCGGGCATTTGCAGAAGCTGCCCGGGACCAGACTGAGCGGCGCCGGCCTTGTGCGCATGCGCAAGGTGGGAAAAGCCCGCCTCATGATTGGTTGAACTTGCCCGGGGATCAGAGGGTATAAATAGAGGCCTGCGTGCCTCTGCTCTGGTTGTTCGTAGAGTGGAGCAAACAATAAAGACTTGTTGGAGATGAATCGTCTCAAGCGCCATTATTCCCAGGACTTAACAGGTTGTAAGTCACTTTTTCTAAGGCCATTGTAACTTCAAACCTTCATTAAAATAACAGGCATAAATCGAGGAACAACTGTAAATCCTTTCATTGCCTTGATTTTCTATCTGTGTGGGTATTTTGTGTGTGTGTGTGTGGGTGGGTGGGTGTGTTAGCTTCCCACATTTCTATATCTAGCAATTTGGATTCATTGCTTTAATAAGGACATTTTTTCAAAATTTCCCCACTTGCAAAGCTGTACAAGATATGGCTTATGTTTTCTGGATGATTGCTTTTTTTAAAAAAATGCTTCATTTCTGGCCTTTTGACAGTAGGATTTAAAGCTTCTATGTTTCTGTAAGTATTGGGCTGAAGGAAGAATTTCTTGGTAGGACGGCTAAGACTCAAAGGGAAAAATGTGATTTGGAAGATGTATAGGCGCACACATAGGAACTGTCAGGAATCTATTAAAGCAGCTGCCTCTTTTCCTAGATTAGTGTTGCCATGCCATAATAGGAAAAGACATTCTTGGTTGAAGGTGCTTAACAAAACCGGAGCTGCCTGTGTAATCATCACATTGTGAGTCCCATTTCACCCAAAACTAGATCCTCGCAAAGCCGTAGTAAGAGTTCCCCTGTTGGGCAAACTAGGATTGTCAGAAGATTTCATCTGGATGGAGGCAGCCAATGTTTATTGGACAACCCTTGCAAGAAGTAGGTTTTTTTAAAAAAATTATATGCCCTGCCAATGTATAATAGACCTCAAAAATTCTAAGTGGGGGTTGAGCAATGCACAAAAGAATTACCGTATTACTTCCAATCATTTAGAAACTATAATACAGCCCAAAGCTTCATTTTCCTTTTTTTAGACAACTATCCTGCTGACTCACGATTCATGTGCATTTTGTGACCACCTAAAGTTCAAGACAAGTTAAAAAATAATGTTAAATAAGCCTCCAATTGAGGTAAGCAATGCAGCTCTGAACCTCTTCTTTATCTGCGGAAAGAAAGGGTGAGCAACATCATTTGGATGGCAGAAAGAAATTCCACCCACCACCACCCCAGGTCAGGAGAGGGAAGTCCTTAGTCCTACAGCATCCTTTGTATGGCAAGGAGAAGGATGGAGAACATGGACAAAAATACTGTAGGAATTAAAGACACTTCCCTACTTCAGAGGGACTGCCTGGACAAGTCCCTGCAGGTTGTTGTTGGTTTTTCTTGGCAAATTAGTTCCCTTGCCCCCTTCTTAGGGCTGAGAGAGAGGGACTGGCCCAAGGTCACTCAACTGACTTTGTGCCTGAGACAGGATAGAACTTGCAGACTCCTAGCTTTTAGCCTGATGCCTTAACCACTAGTCCAAACTGGCTCTTCAGAGCTCATAGGAAGCTTACTTGGCACTGTTTTAAACTGGTCTTGGAAATTCAGCTGTTCAGTCACCATTGCTTTCTCCTCTTTCTTCTCTCCCACCGATCTTGGCACCGCTTTATGGCAATCTCCCACTCTTTCTCTCCTTTTTTATGATTTAACACTTCCACATCAGATTAGCTGAAACCCACCAAATGTTTAAATAGTTCCAAAAGGAATGTCAAGTTGTGGTGGCGAAGGAGATTTAGGCCCTTCCACATGCAGGGATCCTGCAGATCTGAGACTGATGCACACATACGTACGTACATACATACATACATACATACATACATATGCATATATCTCCATCATGTCATGGGCCTCCTTTGGGGTTTCAAAAATGCAGCTCATTAACCTACAGCTTGTGGCCCGGAGAAACCTTACAAAAACAAGATCCAGCCTTTCTTGGAAGTGTGGGATGACTGGTTTCCCACTGATGGAAACTCCCATTGAACACTATCTTCTGGCTGCTGAGGTCCTCACCATCAGCATGAAGCTACCCACCATTATGCCTTATTATCATTATTTTTTTCCTCCATAGTCCCACCAAGGAGTGGCCTTGATACTCTTTTCACATAAATGCCAGGGGAGAGAGCTGGTTGCCCAGATTTTTGGGGTGCTTCTTATTGCTCAATCAGAAGGGAGCACGGTTTGGCAAGCAAGGACATCCATGGGGTGAGGGTGGGGTATCCAAAAAGTCAGGATAGCAGCCACAGCCGTGTGACTAAGGCTGTAACCTAGGCTATCTTGACCTCCTTCTGCAGCTGGCAACACGACGAGACCAGCCCTTCTGTCAGAATCCAAATATATTCCATCTCTAGTTATCAACTATGAAAACCCGCATTTCTGTCTGCTCTGGATTCTGTCATACGATGAAGGGAAGGGGGTGAACAAAGGGGCTTTATGGCCCTCACTTCCTTCAGCCTACTTCAAAGGGACTGAATGTGGATATCACCAAATGGACTAACAATAACAATGGGGGTCATTA
>NW_015389344.1:57150-61325 GCF_001527695.2 Protobothrops mucrosquamatus
TATTCCATCTCTAGTTATCAACTATGAAAACCCGCATTTCTGTCTGCTCTGGATTCTGTCATACGATGAAGGGAAGGGGGTGAACAAAGGGGCTTTATGGCCCTCACTTCCTTCAGCCTACTTCAAAGGGACTGAATGTGGATATCACCAAATGGACTAACAATAACAATGGGGGTCATTAGCTTTCATGTAATCCTTTCTGAAGTTTCCTCCCGGCAATGAGGAAAAGGGGGTGAGAATGTAATGCCTAGAATTGTCGCTGGGAGAAGGGGGTTACGGGGTGGGACTAATGGGGGATCCCTTAAAACCTTGAATTGGAGAGCTCGAACCCAAGTCCTGTCTAGAACGCCTACATCCAGCTTTCTCTTAATAAAGATGCCTATTGGAAGAAATATTCCAGGAGTTCTGTCTTCTTAAGATGCAAAGTGGGGTGGGTCCTTACACCTTCGCTGCTCAGTTGCTGCAGAGGTGCAAGAGCCCTACCATAGTTCCTTTCCAATAACCCTGTTGCACTAAAGAAAAATGCAGATGGGGTGGGAGGGTGGTTGCAGCAGCTGCTATTAGGAAAGAGAGAGAAATGTGTGCCTTTTGTTTGTGTGTGAATGTTTGCGTGAATTTTTCTAATTTTGCATTTTTGAACCAACGCACCAACTGAAAATCAGCTAAATTTCCAAATCTGCGCTTCTTCAAATTTTGCAGAGCACTTGGTTGTATATTTTTTTCCCAGAAAGAGATATTTTAAGGAAAGTCTGTTCAGAAAGGTTCTTTTTTTCATGAACAATCTTCAAAAACTGTGGCAAATGTGTGTGTACTAGGAAAGAGGGCCCCAATGCAGAGCAGCTTTTTAAGGACATCTTTATATTATATATAAACATATAAATTGACTGGAGTGAATTTACGAATGAAAAAAAAACTGAAAAAACTAAATGGGCAGATTTGCAAAAGTGAGAAACTGTAATTGACAAATTCAGACAATCACAGCTACCACGTTATCAAACATTGTCTCTTTTTCCCACACTAGCTGCCCCAGAGGAGCAATGGTTCTGGCAGATAACCATCTCACTCAAGAGTCATGCAATGTTTCTACTAAGTTAGATTTAGATTTAGATTAGATTTTATTAAATTTAGACCCCCAAGATGGTCTCCAGACCCGTTCTAATGTTCAGAGAATAATTTCATAGGCAGCCAGAAATCCTCTAGGATCCGTGCAAATGAGTGCATCATCCAAGTCAATAGGAAGTGCTCCATCTTCATCAAGGGACTTGTATTTCTCATTTATCATGTGTTATGGTTCCGGCTAATGAAACACTTCAAAGAACTTCCAGGCATTGATTTTCCTAAAAGTCATTTATTGTTACAAAATGTCGGCACGGCATAACGAAGGTATGCTAAGATCTAAATTCTCTTCCTCTGAGCAGTTAAATTATCGACATGTTCCCTCCCTAAATTAGCTGTCATATATCACGTTATCCAATTAGTGTGAAGGTCAAAGGTTTCCTTTCTCTCTCTTTCCCGGGCTTTTCCCTCCTCCTTCTTCTGCTCTGCATTAACTCTAAAAATACCAGACAGTTCTGCATATTGTCAAAGCAAGAATATACAGTATTTGCAGCGTTGACATCCGGCCCCCCTTACAAGAAGGACAGATCCTGTAATGTAAACAAAAGCATAGGTTAATGACTAGTTTTCGGTTTGTTGGGATGTTTCACATGAAACCTTTTGACCAATCTGTCAGCTTTCACTTCACTGGATTTCACCCAGGTGGCTTCAGACAATGGGTATCCCTTCCATTGTACTAGGTACTGCAATTTCCCTTTAAAGATTCTAGAGTCAAGAATACGTTTCACTTCATAGTGGGTCTGTCCCGCAACTATGAGGGACCCAGGTCCCTTCTTCGGGGGAGGTCTTAAAGTGGAGCCCCGATAAGGTTTCAACAAGCTGCAATGGAAGACTGGGTGAATTTTCCCTAAAGGTTTAGGGAATTTTAGTTCTACAGTGACCGGATTCATGATCCTTACTATGGGGAAAGGCCCCAAGAATTTTGGTCCCAATTTCTTGCTGGGCAATTTGAGGCGTAGATATTTAGTTGACAAATAAACCTTTTCCCCAACTTGGAATGTTCTTTGGGGAGCCCTCTTTTTATCTGCCTGCTTTTTATAGGTTTCAAAAGTCTTTTTTAAAGCAGTTTTTGTGTTTCTCCAAACTTCATCCCACCCCCTCACCCACTGGTCAAGTGTCTGGGAAGCGGAGGGCAACTGAGGATATTCAGGTATTGGGCTGAACTCTTTTCCTGTGGCCACTCTGAAAGGCGTGTAGCCGGTGCTGCTGTGCACAGAATTATTGTACGCCACCTCCGCAAAAGGGAGGAGATCAGTCCAGTTCGTCTGTTGGTAAGAAACATAGCATCTAAGATATTGCTCCACCATTTTGTTAGAGGCTTCTGCGGCTCCATTGGTGGCCGGATGAAAAGCAGATGATAAACCTTGAGATGATCCAATTAATGTAAGGAAATTTCTCCAAAACTTCGCTGTGAACTGCACCCCCTGTCCGAAATTATTCGCTTAGGGGCGCCATGCAGCCAGTAGATATGTTTCAGGAACAATTTGGTCAGTCGTTGGGCAGATGAGAGTCCTTTGCAGGCGATGAAATGAGCCTGCTTCGAGAACAGGTCTATTACAGTCCAGATGACAGTATTTCAACTACTTTCAGGTAGGTCTACTATAAAGTCCATAGCTATTTCTTCCCATGGTTGAGAAGGGTCTGCCACGGGTTGCAGTAACCCAGGGGTTTTCCCTGGGATTCTTTTCATTGTGGCACATACAGTACAACTTTTTACATAGTTTTCCACATCCTTTTTCAGCCCCGGCCACCAAAATTGCTGGCGGGTAAGGTGTAGGGTTTTCAAATATCCAAAGTGTCCAGCCTGTTTTACATCATGGCTGTGTTTGAGAGCATTAAGACGGACGGCTTCTGGCAAATATAGTTTCGCCCCTTTGTAAGCCAAGCCATCCCGGCACATTAGGGAGGTGTGATTATCTTGGAACCATTGGTCGGTGAGGAGCTCTCGTTTTATTTTCTTTACTCCAGGGTCATCAGGATTGGGGACCCTGCGAGGTGTACGTTGAGCGGCAGTTTGTGGATTGGGAATAATTGCCTCGTTAACCTCCTCCCGTTCGCTCTTGTACTGGGGTAACCGGGATAGCGCATCAGCTAGGAAGTTCTTTCCTCCTGGTATGTACTTTAGAGTGAAGTTGAAGCGGTTAAAGTACTGTGCCCACCGCACTTGCTTTGGGGACAATTTGCAGGGAGTTTTCAGTGCTTCTAGATTTTTGTGATCTGTCCATACCTCAAATGGCACCTTGCTCCCTTCTAGATAGTGTCGCCAGTTTAATAGCGCCCATCTAATCGCAAAGGCCTCTTTCTCCCAGATTGCCCATCTCTGCTCGCTCTCAGTAAATTTCTTAGAGGTGTAGGCGCAGGGTTGCAGGATCCCACTTTTGTTCTTTTGCAGTAACACAGCTCCAACTGCCACATCGCTGGCATCGACTTGAATCACAAAGGTTTCCCCTGGGCAGGGGTGCTTTAGGACCGGTTCAGCAGCAAATAGTCTCTTTAAATTCTCAAAAGCTGTTTGACAGCCCATCGTCCATGCTAGTGGTTGGCCCGGTCGTGGCTTCCCTCCTCCTTTGCCTGTTTTGAGTAGTTCTGTAAGGGGTAGGGCAGGGGTGTCCAAACTTTTTTCAAAGAGGGCCAGATTGGATGAAGTGAACGTGCTGGAGGGCCGAACATTTTTCCGAACATTCTTTGAACCATTACAATTAAATGCAAATGAATTATTTTATGCCTCTTTCATCTCCCTCTCTTTCCTCTTTCTCTCTCTCTCTCTCTTTCCTTTCCCTTTCCTCTCCCCTCTCTCTCTTTCTCTTTCCTCTCCCCCTCTTTCTCTTTCCTCTCTCTCTATCTCTTTCCTTTCTCTCTTTCTTTCTTTCCTCTCTCTTTCCTCTCTCTCTCTTTCCTCTTTCTCTTTCCTCTCTGTCTTTCTTTCTTTCCTCTCTCTCTTTCCTCTCCCTCTCTTTCTTTCCTCTTTCTCTTTCCTCTCTCTCTTTCTCTTTCCTCTCTCTCTTTCTTTCCTCTCTCTTTCTCTTTCCTCTCCCTCTCTTTCTCTTTCCTCTCCCTCT
>NW_015389344.1:61627-64090 GCF_001527695.2 Protobothrops mucrosquamatus
CTTTTTCTCTTTCCTCTCTCTCTTTCTCTTTCCTCTTTCTCTCTTTCTTTCCTCTCTCTTTCCCCCCTCTCTCTCTTTCCTCTTCCTCTTTCTGTCTTTCCTCTTCCTCTTCCTCTTTCTGTCTTTCTTTCTTTCCTCTTTCTCTTTCCTCTTCCTCTCTCTCTTTCCTCTCTCTTTCTCTTTCCTCTTTCTTTCTTTCCTCTCCCTCTCTCTTTCCTCTTTCTCTCTGTCTTTCCTCTCTGTCTTTCCCCTCCCTGTTTCTCTCTTTCCTCTCCCTCTCTCCTCTCTTTCCTCTCTCTTTCTTTCTTTCTTTCTTTCTTTCTTTCCTCTCTCTTTCCTCTCTTTCCCCTCTCTCTTTCCTCTCCCCTCAAGATGTCTGGTTGTCCCTTTCAGTGACTCTGGACAGCTTACAGTTCAGAAAGAATTCGGGCAAACTGCGTTTCGAAGGTCAGGCCGGGGCTCGGTCAGGCCCTCGCGGGGTGCAACTAGAGGCGGCTCTGCGGAGGCCCGGGTGCCTGACTCACGGAGGAAGCCAGTCGGGAGCCCACAATTAGCGGGCCCACCAGGAGGCGGCTGATGTGGACACTCCTGCGGCGGTCAGGCAGCCCCCGAGCTCCCCGCCAAGCTGGATGGGATTCCTGGCCAGCCGGCCACGGGGTGGGAGTGGCTCCCTCACTGGGGCCGCTCAGCCTCCCCGGCTGCCGGCCAGCCTTTCCAGCGCCAAATCCTGCAGGAGGGCAAGCTGGGCGGCGGGAAAGGAGGCGCAGGCATGGGAAAATGGGCGGAGGTCCCGGGAAGGCCAAGCGTGTGGGGGAGCAGGAGGCAGCAGAAGGCGCCAGGGGCACCACGGACTGGCCCGGGGAGACACGTGGCCGGCTCAGCTGCCAGGGAGCAGCCCGGGAGCGATGCCCCTACCGCCCCTCCCTCTTAAAAGCCCCCCAGCGCTGCGGAGGCCCTGGCCCACTGCTGCCCGGGTCCCATCCCAGAGGGGAGCCAGCTGCCCGGACAGCAGGGGCGGGTGGCAGAGGTGCGGTGGTTTCCCCCCTCCCCGGCCTTGCATGCTCGTAGGTTACCCGGGGCGATACCCATCTGCAAGTCACCCAAGCGGAGCAGAATCGATCCCACCGCACCTCGTCGCCGATTCGAAGTTGAATTACCTGGAGGAAAGTTGACTAAGCAAAAGCTGCCAGCCTTCTCCGTTCCTCCTCGCCCAATTCCTCCCGACACAATGAATGGAAACGGCCGCGTAACTGTGGCTCCCCCTTCCCGACTTACTCGCCTCGCAAAAGCCCCGCAAGGGCTGTTCCCGGCTGCGCCTAACTCTGGGGGCGAAGGGATTATTTTTCACAAATGGGGGCGAGGGTACGTGTGAATACAGCTGGCCGACCAAACTTAAGTGCGGGCCTATATGAACGCAGCCCTTGGGATTGGTTTATAACTCTGTCGGGAGGATCCAGAAATGTAGTTTACTTGCTTAAACCGTGATTAAATTTAAGAACGGAGGGGGAGGGGACAACTCCGACCTGTACAAGATACCTTAAGGATCCCATCTTCCAGAATAATACTGGAGGTCCTGGGAATTATATTCCCAGCTCGCCCAGAGGGCACCAGGTTGAGGAAAGACGAGGAAGAAGTTTTCTCACCGAACAGCAGCAACTTGAGGATTGCTTTGCCAGGGGAGAGCAAAAATATGACCGCAGCCTGAGCCTCTCCTCTCCCTACCTAGAAGGGGTGGGGGCGGGGAAGCCTTCGGAAAGAGTTGTGGAAGGAGCAGCCACCAGGCTCCCGTTCTTGGACCGGCGAGGCGGATGTCTGGCCGAAAATCAGGCTGTCCCCACGGCGCAGTCCAAGCAGAGTCTCTCGAAGGACGCAAAACGAGATCAGCCACTGCCTGTTGGTCGAGGGAGACCCCGCCAGGCAGGGAGGAGGAGTGAGCACAGCAGACACAATAAACTTTCTGATAGGGAGGGCCGTGGGAGGGCTGCATTTACACAGAGCAGGGAGGGCTGTTAGAGGGCCATATTAAACCGGAACGCGGGCCGCAAATGGCCCGTGGGCCGGACTTTGGACATGTCTGGGGTAGGGCAATCTCGGCAAAAGAGGGGATGAATTGACGATAAACGTTGGCAAAACCCAGAAACCTCTGGAGCTGTTTGCGAGTCTTTGGGGGCTGCCATTCGATTATAGCTTTCACCTTGACTGGATCCATTTCAATACCCTTATTGGAAATTCTGTAGTCAAGATAGTCTAATCGGGTTTGGTGAAATTCACATTTTGACAATTTGGCATAAAGCTTGGCATTCAATAGTTTCTTTAACACTTCTCTCACCAGCTTTATGTGATCAGTCATATTCGTGCTGTATATCAGGATATCATCAAGATACACCAAAACCCCTTTGTACAAGTGATCATGTAGGACCTCATTAATCAACTGCATAAATACGGCTGGGGCCCCCTGTAGTC
>NW_015389344.1:64097-70256 GCF_001527695.2 Protobothrops mucrosquamatus
AACCCCTTTGTACAAGTGATCATGTAGGACCTCATTAATCAACTGCATAAATACGGCTGGGGCCCCCTGTAGTCCAAATGGCATGACTTTGAACTGATAGCTCCCCATAGGACAGTTGAAGGCAGTTTTCCACTCGTCTCCCTCTTTTATTCTCACCCGGTAGTATGCCTCTCTCAGGTCTAATTTAGTGAAGACACTCTCCTTAGCCAGATGGGTTAATAAATCCTTTAGGAGGGGGAGGGGGTATTTATTTTCCACACTCACAGCGTTGAGACCCTTATAGTCTACGCAGAGACAAAGAGACCCATCTTTTTTCTCTTTGAACAACACAGGGGCTCCCACGGTAGATTTGGCCCGTTCGATAAACCCCCTCGCTAGGTTTTTGTTCACGTATCGCTGCATCTCCTCCATTTCGAGGGGGGACATGGCATACATTCTCGGTCATGGGAGTTTGGGTCCTGGCACCAGTTCGATGGAGCAGTCATTGGGTCTGTGAGGGGGTAGGGCATCACATTCTTTTTCACTAAATGCCTCCGCCAGGTCCCAGTATTCATTGGGGATGACTGGTTCACCTGGAGGCGGTGAGGCGGCCATGTGCGCTCGCTCATTGGGTGGCCTAAGATGCCCTGCAACATCTGTTGAATCAATGGGGGGATTAGGCCCTATAGGTAGTCTCACAGTTCTCATTCCTTTCTCCCACCAGATAAACGGCTTCCATTTGTCTAACCAGGCTAGCCCTAGGATCACTGCCTCAGTCATTTTTGGAGCCACCAGGAAGCAAATAAACTCCCAGTGTGCACCTATTTCTAGGCGTAAGGGCTCAGTTAATTGTGTGACAAGAGTCCCTCCCATCAGGGAGCCATCGGCTTGCTCAAACCTCACCGGTTTGGAAAGCTGTTTTGCCCATATGCCCATTTTCATGGCAAATGGCAGACTAATAATGCAGCGGGTGCATCCAGAATCAATTAGCACATTTAAGTCCATTTGTGCCCCAGACTTAGGGATTATAAGTTTGGCGGCCAGTGAAAAAGGCGGGATTTGTCGACTCACCATCGGGTCGTTCTCTCCTTCATCGTCGCTGTCAAAGGAGGGTAGAGCAGGGGCGGGTCCACCCGGAGTCTCAGCATTCTCCTGCATGGGGGGTATAATCCGGGCAACAGGTTCCTGCGTGAGCCGGTTGGATTTTTCTCTCGTTAGCCGCTGAGCAGGTTTCTTTCTCATTGCTGGTTCTGGTCTGCTCTGCAGTCGGGGGTAGGGGACTGGACAGGTGACCACTTGATGTCCTTCTTGTCCACACCGAAAACACTTAAATGATGGGCGTGTAAGTTGAAGGCTTTCGTGGGGGTGATTGCTGTCCGGGTAGCTCTGGTTGCTGCTCGGGTTTGTGTGGGGGAGGCTTCTTATAGCGAGAGAGCTTAATGTCTAGCTTCACTGCTGTCTGGTACCCATCCTGTAGCCGATCAGGTACTTCTTGATAGATGCAGGCCTGAGAGAGGTGATCGTCTAATCCCTCGATGAAGTGATGGATTAGGGACTGCTCAGGCCACCCCTCTATTTGACCTGCTGTCTTGTGGAACTCTCGCACATACTCCAGGGCAGGCCTGCCAGCTTGTTTTATTTTGTGGATTTGTTCTGCTGCTTTGAGGCCTATGGATGGGTCCTCAAATCTTTCTCTCAGTTTTAGGAGGAAAAGGTGGGGATCTCCCAGTTCGGGGGCTTGCTCACTATATAGATTGTTCAGCCATTCAGATGCTTCTCCCTCTAGGTTGGATGCAATGACATCGACCATGGCACCTGGTTCCGGGTAGAGATAGGCCCAGCGATTCAAGTGAGAACGCACTTGGTTGAGAAAAAAAATCAGCTTCTCTGGGTCCCCATCGAAGGTTGCTTTGAAAGGTGGTGCCATTACAGGCTGTTGCTGCTGGCCCCATCCTGGCTGCAGATTTATGCCCAGGGGTTGCACGTTCAGGGGCTGTGGCCAATCTCCCTGCTGTGGTCGGTCTCCCACCAGCTGCTGATCTCCTGGTTTCTGCACCACCCCAAGCTGTTGCAAGGCCTCTATTAGTTGTGGCAAGCTCAGTTGCTGCTGATCATCTATCTGTGGGGGGTGCCAATATGCCC
This sequence comes from Protobothrops mucrosquamatus, assembly GCF_001527695.2. Taxonomy (NCBI): domain Eukaryota; kingdom Metazoa; phylum Chordata; class Lepidosauria; order Squamata; family Viperidae; genus Protobothrops; species Protobothrops mucrosquamatus. Next base: position 66,219 of record NW_015389344.1, read on the forward strand.
ATTGCTGCAGAGGCCTCAGTCTGGGATTCCCTCTGTCTTCAGGACTGCAGTCCCTGGTTGGGGAACCCAGGGTCTGATCTACGAGGGAGGGGCTGTAGGGTTCTCTCTGCAGGAATTGATTTCTGCTTTTCACATCTGGGGTTTGAAATCTTTCCAGTGACTCACCCAAAGTTTGAGTAGCAGGCCATTCGTTAGCTCCGTACCAATCTGCTTTTGAAGTCTTTGCTCCCAGCTGGGAGGTCTGCCAGAATTCATCTTCCCACAGCATGCTGTCTGTTGCTTCCCACTCTGGGTTATCAGTAGCTGCTGGGTCTTCAAGCAAACTCCCTTTTCTCATGATTTTCTTCCCCTGAATCTTTACCAGCTCCTCTCAAGGTTAGAGGCAGTGGACGGAGTTCAGGACCCCAGGACGTTTGGAAAGGATTTGAGATCTTAGCATGATGTTATGGTTCCGGCTAATGAAACACTTCAAAGAACTTCCAGGCATTGATTTTCCTAAAAGTCATTTATTGTTACAAAATGTTGGCACGGCATAACGAAGGTATGCTAAGATCTAAATTCTCTTCCTCTGAGCAGTTAAATTATCAGCATGTTCCCTCCCTAAATTAGCTGTCATATATCACGTTATCCAATTAGTGTGAAGCTCAAAGGTTCCCTTCCTCTCTCTTTCCGGGGCTTTTCCCTCCTCCCTCTTCTGCTCTGCATTAACTCTAAAAATACCAGACAGTTCTGCATATTGTCAAAGCAAGAATATACAGTATTTGCAGCGTTGACATCATGTAGACCAGGGGTCTCCAAACTTAGCAACTTTAAGACTTGTGGACTTCAACTCCCAGAATTCCCCAGCCAGGATAGGAAATTCTGGGAGTTGAATGGCTGGCTGAGGAATTACAGAATACAGAATAACAGAGTTGGAAGGAAACTTGGAGGTCTCCTAGTCCAATCACCTGGTCAAGCAGGAGACCTTATATCAGGGGTCTCCAAGCATGCCTGGCTAGGGAATTCTGGGAGTTGAAGTCCACAAGTCTTAAAACTGCCAAGTTTGGAGAGCCCTGATGTAGATATATGTTCTCCTTCAGCTCCAACACAGGTTTCAAATTGGATGCAACTCCATTCCCTGAAAGGGCTTATCTGCATTGTTTCAACTGATGTTATGCATATATTCTCATCCAATTCATCAATTTTCTATGATTTGACTCCCCCAAGAATGTCCTAGGGATAGCAAGGAAGCCGTAGGAGACAAGCTCTCAAATAGCAATGGAAGAACCAACTCTTTTCATCCATCTCTGTGTGGTCTTTCATGAGATAAGGTCAGTCTTCTCCAACCTTGCACTCTTCAAGAGTAGATGAAAGCCATGGCCAGGACGACCTTTGTCCAGCTTCAGTTGGTATCCTGGTTGTAACTTTATGTGACTTAGGATGTGCTGACAAGAGTCACAATGCTCTTGTCATCTCTCACTTTGACTATTGTAATTTCACTTTATGTGAAGCCAACCTTGAAAACTTCAGCAAGCATAAGCCAGCTGTATGCTAATGGTATGGCCATGTCATAGTGCCACTATGGGAACCAAATTGTTTCTGAGTGAGTTCACAATGCTGGTCACTACCTTTAAAATGCCATCTGTCTCAGGACCTGGGCATTTTAGAGAGGCTGGGCAACAGAGAACATCTGTTGAAGATCTCCTCTTATGGAAAGTGCAGGATGAGAGAGGACCATATCTATCAGCTCTTCCAGGAAAACCAGACAGGAAGCGTGACTAGATGAATTAATTCTACTTTATTGTAAGGCTACATTAACACAATTTTGGAAGCCACTTTGGTGAGATGGATGATATAGAAATGTGATGAATGAATGAATGAATGAATGAATGAATGAATGAATGAATGAATGAATCTGAAAATACAAACTTTCCACCATCATTTTTAGTTGCTTGATCCATTAGGACAAATTTCTTTCTCTGATCTTTAAGCTACTCAGGGCTCCTGTCTCTCTTGTCTGATTGTTTCCTAGGTAGCATATCTTTCCCTCATCCCCCAAGGTCATCCACACATTCTATTACATCACCAGACCTCCCTCCAATGGAACAGCTTTCTTGTTTTCCCCCAACCCCTGAAGCAAGGATGGTCCACACTATCCTGATCTTCCAGAATGTGGTTTAAACCTGGTTGTTCTAAAAGAGCTTTTGTGAACAATGTGAAGCCATCAGCATGCCTCTTAATGCTGAATGTGCATTACAGGTAGTCCTCGACTTACAACAGTTCATTTAGTGAGCATTCAGAGTTACAATAGCACTGTATAAAGTGACTTACAACTGCTTTTCTACACTTATGGCCATCGCAGCATCCCCATGGTCATGTGATCAAAATTCAGATGCTTGGCAACTGACTCATATTTATGACGGTTGCAGTGTCCCGGTGTCATGAGATCTGCCTTTTGTGACCTTCTGATGCCCAAGGTCAATGGGGAAGCCAGATTTGTTTAACAACCATGTAACTAACTGAACAGCTGCAGGGGTTCACTTAACTGTGGGAAGAAAGGTCGCAAAATGGGGCAAAGCTCACTTAACAACTGACTTGCTTAGCAACAAAAATTTTGGGGTCAATTGTGGTTGTAAGTCAAGGACTACCAGTATTACAACTACTGAATGTCTTTATTAGGATCATGTTTTAAAATGTTTAAAATTTTGAATTTTAACGTCAATGTGGAAATTGGACTGAGATGGCAGATAAGGCTGATGAATAAAATAGACGTATGCTGGGTCCCCTAATTCTGGTTAGTATAACCAAAGGCCGTGTTCATTGGGGATTATGCAGGTTGAACTCCAGCACATCTAGGAGCAATAGGTTTCAGAAGTACAGGATAGGTAACCTTTTTTTTTAAAGAAAATTTTATTGATTTTCTAGTTTTACATTTAAATATTTGAAAAGCAACGTGGCGGCTGAGTTGGTCAATAATTCAATAACACACAAATATCTTTAGTACAGATCTCAAACTATTACATTCAATATTTCCTCTCTTTTCCCCTTGGTATTTACTGTCTCATATTTAAATTAATACAATTCTTATTATATTGATTAAATAAAAATAACTTTCTTACGTTTATCAATAATTTTTGTTTATACATATCCTAGTTGTTTTAACATTCAATTTTTTTTAGACAATCAATGTCCTGGTTAGTTTTTCCCAATTTTTAGTTTCCCATTAATATTTAGATTTCATGTTTAATATTTATAATTTCCAAGTTTTAAATAACCCCAACTCCCTTTATCACAATTCATCACAAGATCTAATGTTCAGGATACACGTCTTATCTATTTGAATTTTCACCATCTTACACCAACCAATTAATAATACAATATAATATTCTTATTTTCTGGTAATTTCCAAATATCTTAAATTTAGTGACCAAAATTTCTCTTATTTCAACATTTAATACTTCCTCTCTTTTTCTCTTAATATCTACTATCTCATATTTAAGCTAGTAATTTTTATTATTGCCGCTAAATAAGAACATATTCATTACATTCATCGATACATTTTTAGCTTATATATATCTTAATTACCTTTACATTTAACCTTTAGAAGCAAATCAATGTTCAAATTTAACTTGATTTGGCTCCCATTAGTTCTTCTAATACTGTATATTTGGTTTTTAGCCCCTCTCATCTTTTCAGCCCATTAAACTGAGGAACCTCTAATCTGCTCTATTTGTTCAGAAGATTAAACCCAACACGAGTGCCCTGGATAGTCGCTAATAAAATGTACAGTTAATAATAATAATAATAATAATAATAATAATAATAATAATAATAGTAAAGTTGGAAGGGACCTTGGAGGTCATCTAGTCCAACCCCCTGATCAGGCAGGAAACCCTATACCATTTCGGACAAATGGCTGTCCAGTCTCTTCTTAAAAACTTCCAGTGTTGGAGCATTCACCGCTTCTGGAGGCAGGTTGTTCCACTGGTTAATTGTTCTAACTGTCAGGAAGTTTCTCCTTAGTTCTAGGTTGCTTCTCTCCTTGCTTAGTTTCCACCC
>NW_015389344.1:70555-72980 GCF_001527695.2 Protobothrops mucrosquamatus
GCTGCAGCACACTGCTGGCTCATATTTAGGTGATTGTCCACTAGGACTCCGAGGTCCCTCTCACAGTTACTACTATTGAGCAAGGTACCCCCTATACTATACCTGTGCATTTGGTTTTTCTTGCCTAAATGTAGAACCTTGCTTTTTTCACCATTGAATTTCATTTTGTTAGATAGTGCCCAGTGTTCAAGTCTGTCCATATCCTCCTGTATCCTAAGCCTGTCTTCTGGAGTGTTGGCTATTCCTGCCAGCTTGGTGTCGTCTGCAAATTTGATGAGTTCCCCATCTATCCCCTCGTCCAAATCGTTGATTATTGCAGAAAATCACAGGACTCAGACCCCGGAATCAAAAGAAGTTGGTTTTATTTGCGCAAAGGTTCAGAGCAATATATTCGTAGCAACATCTGAACATCTTCTTATAAAAAAACAAGTACATATATACTCTTCAGAAACAGCAAAACATGGAAATGTAACTTTTTAGCACTGATTGGTTACTTGAATTACAGCCCCCTTACAGCCCCCTGTTGCTATGCTATAGTACCTGAATATCTTGCCCCCCTCTCATCGATCGAGGTCACAGGTTTCTTGCCAAAGCATCTAAGTTTCCTGCAGCCCATTTATGGTTAAGTACAAGCGAGACATAGAGACATATGTGGTTACCTATAACAGGGCTTCATGCTTGACACTTATGTGCAACCGACAGATGAACTTGTGGTTTGACATTTTCCATTTCCTTGTTCTTCTTCTAACTAATACACACATTTCACTATCTATAAGACTCATGTCAGTATTTCTCTAAAAGCAATAAGTTTCTTCTTTATGTCCTGCTTTATGTCCTGCCTCATGATGAAGATGTTCAAGAGCACTGGGCCCAGAACAGAGCCCTGGGGCACCCCACTACACACTTCCCTCTGTGTAGATGCGGTTCCATTGATGACCACTCGCTGAGTACGGCCGGTCAGCCAGCTACGGATCCATCTGGTGGTGATGCTGTCTACCCCACATTTTTCTATCTTGTCAAGTAGTAGGTTGTGATCTACTTTATCAAATGCCTTACTGAAGTCCAAGTAAATTATGTCCACAGCATTCCTCTGATCCACTAATTTTGTCACTTGGTCAAAGAGTGCAATAAGATTTGTCTGGCATGATCTATTTTTGACAAACCCATGTTGGCTTTTAGTAATGACTTTGTTTGCCTCTAGGTGTTCGCTGATTCCTTGTTTGATTATCTTTTCCAAGATCTTCCCAGGTATTGAGGTCAGGCTGATAGGTCGGTAATTTCCTGGGTCCATTTTTTTTCCTTTTTTGAAGATGGGAACTACATCAGCTCTTTTCCAGTCCTCTGGTAGTTCCTCAGTGCTCCAGGATCTTTGAAAAATATAGTTTAGTGGTTCTGAGATCACATCTGCCAGTTCCTTGAGAACCTTAGGGTGTAATCCATCTGGTCCTGGTGATTTGAACTCGTCTAGGCTGAAGAGGTGCTCACTTACCATTTTCTTGCCTATCTTAACTTGTGTTTCTCTTCTATTTTTTAATGGCACTATTTTTGATAGGTTGGTCTGTTTTTTCCCTTTGTGTAAAGACAGATGCAAAAAATGAGTTAAATAGTTCTGCTTTCTCCCTGTTGCTTGTCACCTTCTTGCCACTTTCACCCACTAGTGGACCAATCATTTCCTTCACTTTTTTCTTGTTTTTTACATGTTGAAAGAAGCTTTTTTGTTATTTTTGACTTTGGTCGCAAGCCTTAGTTCATTTTGAGCCTTGGCTTTCCTCACTTCATCTTTGCAGGCTCAGGCTATTTGGTGATATTCTGACTTAGTTATGTGCCCCTCTTTCCACTTTCTATACTTGTCCTTTTTATCTTTCAATTTGTCAGAGAGTTCTTTATGCAGATATGCTGGTTTCTTTTGAGAGCTGTTATTTTTCCTCTTTGTTGGTATTGTGCTAGACTGGGCTTTTATTATCTCATTTTTCAAAAGAATCAGATCTCTCTTTGGTCATCATTGATTTTAAGGGGGGAAAAGCACCGTGGAGTAAATGAAGATGCAAACAGAATCCCTGATCTGGAACTTGCATATGATATGGATAAAATCTGGGGCATTACTGCATATCAAATGCAGTTTGGTCAAAATGCTTGTACAGTCATCATTAAAAGTACAAACCAGGGAAATATACCTTAAAATCTTTTCTCAATCATAAATTCACAATTTATTTATTTATTTATTTGTTTATTAAACTTATATGCCGCCCTTCTCCCAACAGGACTCAGGGCGGCTTACAGCATATTAAAACGATACAAACACTATCCCCAATAAAAACCAATTAAAAACAAATATTTACCGCTGTGTTACCATTAAAATTCTAATTAAAATTGTCCCTATTTAAAATTCTCCCTAGGCCAGACCCGCTTGCTGAAAAAGCCATGT
>NW_015389344.1:75578-79276 GCF_001527695.2 Protobothrops mucrosquamatus
TTTGAACCCGCTGCATGCCACCTCTCGGGGTTCCAAACCCCATCCTCGAGGTGGGCCCTTGAGATCTTATTGGGCCAGGCCTGCGCGAGGGGTGAGTCGCGCAGGGCCAATAGGACCGTCCTAGGGTACATAAGTTAAGTCGCAAGTCCGGCTGTGGGAGATCGAAAAAAAGGGGGGGGGAGGCAAATCCTCGACAGTTGGTAAACCCGGCCAAAGTCCAACTAGGTTGATCATCCAGCCTCCAGGCCACTAAAGTCACACCCCTCGTCAGCCGGTGATTTGCCGGAGGCAAATGTGTCTCAGGTACGCTGCCTCCTAAGTGCTGTCCTCATTTGCACCTAAGGCCATGGCACAAACATGTTTTTTACCTGTTGTGTCTGCAAGACATTAGTTTCATCCTGTCTCCAGCACAGAAATCAGACATGTTTATGGAAATGGTCTTTAGCTGTAACGGCATTATTTCTATCCCGCTTTTTCTGTAGGAGCTCAAGGCAACTGGTGCGATTTCTCTATACTTACTCCTACCTGGTCTTTCTTTCTTTCTTTCTTTCTTCCTTCCTTCCTTCCTTCCTTCCTTCCTTCCTTCCTTCCTTCCTTCCTTCCTTCCTTCCTTCCTTCCTTTCTTTCTTTCTTTCTTTCTTTCTTTCTTTCTTTCTCTTTCAAAATATTTTTGATTAAAGATTACAAGATTAAAGGTTAGAAAAAAAATAAAGGTCAAACATTAGAAAAAATACAAACTAATAGAAATGACACAAAATATAAGACTGGGGAAAAAAGAAAAATAGAAAGTGCAGAAAAATAAAAAATAAAGAACTTCCCCCCTTCATCAAGTACAAAAAATATTGATAACTTATCACCTCCTCTTAAACTATAACAAATGCTTTCTTCTTTCCATATCTCATCTCTTAAACTATAAACAAGCTCTTGCAGCCTCACCATCTTGATTGAGCTAGTTTTTTTATATATATACTGTACCTATCACAGCCACATGACAGGTATTTCCTAAATCCCATTTTTTTTACAAGAACATCAAGACAACTGACAAAATACAGGCAGTTCTCATTTAGTGACCACAATTAGGACTGACAATTTGGTTGTTAAGTGAAGTGATCACTTTTAATCTTACTTCATCTTTCCTTTGCTTTACAGACCAGCAAAGGTCTTAAATGTGAGGATTGTTGACAAAGTTACTTTTTCATCGCTGGTGTAACTGCAAATGGCCATTAAACAGAAGGACTACCTGTAGAATGCTTTCCCACACCACATAGGAATCACAGATGAAAAAAAATAGCAAGGAGGGATGTTCTTATGACCAAGCGAAGAGTCTGTATTTACGTTTTCATGGAATGTAAGAATACGTTAGATCACGGGTCGGCAACCCGTGGCTCCGGAGCCGCATGCGGCTCTTTGAGCCATCACCTGTGGCTCCGGAGCCTCCTCCGCCATTTGCAGAGAAAGAGACAGAGAGGCACTTTCGCTTCCCTTCTCTCTCTCTCTCTCAGGCGGACTTACCTCCTGCAGGGCTCCTGATTGGCCCTGTGCCCTGGTGCCCCACCCCCTGGGAGAACCGTGGCCAGGGCCTCGTGGCCTTGAAGCCGCCCGGGGAAGCCCCGGGATCCCTGATGGGAGCGGCCCGCTGGAGGCTCCGCTGAATGGGATAGCCCTCCCGCAAGCTGCGGCCCAAGGGAGACCAGCCCCTGCGATCCCCAGCCAGCCCGACCATTGGACCCGCTGGCCAGGAAGGCGCGCCGGAGTCCAGGCTGCCGGGAAGGAAGAAGGAGATTCAGCAAAGGTAGGAGAGGAGAGCTGCCTCCTGGGCCCCAGTGCTGGCGGCGACTTCCTTGCCATCCTCTTCCTCCTCCCCTTCTTCCTCCTGTTGCCCCCAAGGCGGCTCCAGCGGGCGCCGGGGCAAGAGGGGTGCCTGGGGGGAGCAGCCAGGCTGGCGGAGGGGCTAGCGGGCCATGTGGCCCCAGCCCCCACCGCAGCTCCATCGAATGGGCGGAGGGCGAGGTCGGGCAGCGCGGAGTCACGGCTGAAACGGCAGCAGCGGTTTTCTCGCCCTTCTCCTCTCCTTCCTCCTGCTGCCTCCAAGGCGGCTCGGGCGGGCGCCGGGAGGAAGAGGGGTGCCTGGGGGGAGCAGCCGAGCTGGCGGAGGGGCTGGCAGGCCGCGCAGCACCAGCCCCCACCGCGGCTTAATCGGATGGGCGGAGGGCGAGGTAGGAGAGGAGAGTCGCCTCCTGGGGCCTGGTGCTGGCGGCGGCTTCCTTGCCCTTCTCTTCCTCCTCCCCTTTTTCCTCGTGCTGCCACCATGGCGGCTCAGGCGGGCGCCGGGGCAAGAAGGGTGCCGGGGGGGAGCAGCTGGGCTGGCAGGGGCCGCGCAGCCCCAGCCCCCACCACGGCTCCATCAGATGGCGGAGGGCAAGGCCGGGCAGCACGGAGTCCCGGCTGGGGCGGCGGCTTCCTCGCCCTCCTCCTCTCCTTCCTCCTGGTGCCCCCCAGGCGGCTCGGGCGGGCACTGCCTCCACCGCGGCTCCATCGATGGGCGGAGGGCAAGGCAGGGCAGCATGGAGTACCGACGAGGGCGGTGGCCGGGCTGGGGACGGCGGGGACACCCGATGATGCTGCCGTGCCTCTGCCGGAGCCGCTGCCTCCCATCCTGCTCCCCCTCCCCGCTCGTTTGGCTGAGGACGTGGCGGGGCAGCGGCCGGGCCGGGGGCGGCAGCGGGGAACCCCGACGAAGTTGCCGTGCCGCCGCCAACGCTGCCTCCCATCCTTCTCCCCCTCCCCGCCCGTTCGGCTGAGGACACGGTGGGGGTGGCGGCCGGGCCGGGGGTGGTGGCGGGGAACCCTGATGATGCAGCAATGGCTGCCACCACCGCCACCGCTGCCTCCTGTCCTGCTCCCCCTCCCCACCCGAGAAAGAGGAAAGAGAAAGAGGAAAGAAAGACAGAGAAAGAGAGAGGAGAGGGAGAGAAAGTTAGAGGAAAGAGAGAAAAGAAAGAGGAAATTGAGAAAGAGGAAAGAGAAAGAGAGAAGAGAGAGAGGAAAGAGAGAAAGAGGAAAGAGAGAGAGAAAGAGGAGAGAGGAAAGAGAAAGAAAGGGAGAGAAAGAGGGAGAGGAAAGAGAAAGAGAGGGGGAGAGGAAAGAGAAAAAGAGAGGAAAGAGGGAAAGAGAGAGGGGGAGAGGCAAGAGAAAGAAAGAAAGGGAGAGGGAGAGGAAACAGAGAAAGAGGGGGAGCGGGAAAGAGAGGGGGGAGAGGAAAGAGAAAGAAAGGGAGAGAAAGAGGGAGAGGAGAGAGAGAAAGAGGGGGAGAGGAAAGAGAAAAAGAGAGGAAAGAGGGAAAGAAAGAGAAAAAAGATTGAGGAAAGAGAGAGGAAAGAGGAGAGAAAGAGAGAGGAAAGAGACAGAGAGGAAAGAGAGAAAGAGAGAAATAGGAAAGAGAGAGAGGAAAGAGAGAAAGAGGAAAGAGAGAAAGGAAAGAGAGAGAGAAAGAGAAAGTGAGAGGGGGAGAGGAAAGAGAAAAAGAGGAAAGAAAAAAGAGAGGAAAGAGAGAGAGGAAAGAGAAAGAGAGGAAAGAGAGAGACAGAGAGACCCTTTTGACATCTAAAATGAAGGTAACAATGCATATATCCTTTTTTACCTTTATTTTATATATACACACACAAACACATACACATACATACATACATACATACATA
>NW_015389345.1:0-6761 GCF_001527695.2 Protobothrops mucrosquamatus
TGGGGTCTTCTCAGCCTCAGCAACTTTTAAGACCGGAGGACTTCAACTCCCAGAATTCCCCAGCCAGCCAGCCTTGCTGGCTGGCTGGGGAATTCTGGGAGTTGAAGTCCTCCGGTCTTAAAAGTTGACAAACGCTCCCCTACTTTACGCAGCCTAGATAGGGGAGAGGGACAACTACTGCAGAAATACATTACAGGCCGCCCTCCGCTTACAACGATTCATTTAGGGACCATTTCCAAGTTACGACGGCGCTGGGAAAAAAGCAACTGGTGACCGTTTTTCACACTTAACGACCGTTGCGATTTGCCTTCGAACGCTTGCTAACGGGCTCCTATTGATGGCGGTCGCCGTGTTCCCCAGGGGTCACGTGATCCCCATTTGCGACCTTCTAACAAGCAAGGTCCACGGGGAAACCAGATCCACTTAGCGACCGGGTTGCTACTTTAACCCCGGCAGTGATTCGCTTAACGAATGCAAGAAAAGTCGTGAAATGGGACAAAACTCAACATATTTCTCACTTGGCTGTATGAATTCTAGGCTCAGTTTGGGATTGTAAGCTGTGGACCGCTTATAGACTATAATAATAATAATAATAATAATAATAATAATAATAATAATAATAATAATAATAATAATAACAACAACAACAAAACAACAACAATAATAATAATACTAATAATACTAATACTACCGTAATACTAATAATAATAATAATAATAATAATAATAATAATAATAATAATAATAATAATAATAAAGTTGGAAGGGACCTTAGAGGTCATGTAGTCCAACCCCATGCTCAGGCAGGAAACCCTACACCATTTCAGACAAATGGCTGTCCAGTCTCTTCTTAAAAACTTCCAGTGTTGGAGCATTCACAGCTTCTGGAGGCAGGTGGTTCCACTGGTTAATTGTTCTCACTGTCAGGAAGTTTCTCCTTAGTTCTAGGTTGCTTCTCTCCTTGATGAGTTTCCACCCGTTGCTTCTTGTCCTGCTTTCAGGGGCTTTGGAGAATAGCTTGACTACCTCTTCTTTGGGGCAGCCCCTGAGATATTGGAATAATGATAATAAAGTTGGAAGGGACCTTGGAGGTCATGTAGTCCAACCTCCTGCTCAGGCAGGAATCCCTATAGCATTTGGTTGTCCAGTCTCTTCTTAAAAACTTCCAGTGTTGGAGCATTCACCGCTTCTGGAGGCAGGTTGTTCCACTGGTTAATTGTTCTAATTGTCAGGAAGTTTCTCCTTAGTTCCAGGTTGCTTCTCTCCTTGATGAGTTTCCATTGGTTCCTTCTCGTCCTGCCTTCAGGCGCTTTGGAGAGTAGCTTGACTCCCTCTTCTTTGGGGCAGCCCCTGAGATATTGGAACACTGCTATCATGTCCCCCCTCGTCCTTCTCTTCATTAAACTAGACATACCCAATTCCAGCAGCCGTTCCTTATGTGTTTTAGCCTCCAGTCCCCTAATCATCTTTGTTGCTCTTCTCTGTACTCTTTCTAGAGTCTCAGCATCTTTTTTACATCTGAACTCAAACGCCTTCAAACCCCAGCCCTGCCAACCCAGACCTCACGGGAATTGCAAGTTCCAAAGAATTACCCTGGTCTAACAGACACTGTTTAAGGAAAAGGGATTTGCCAAAGCAAAATATTTTCTTTCTCCTTTTGTAATCATAACCCCTTTCTTTGTAAATAGCCAGCAGTAAGTAGCCTTTAAGGGAGGGAGGGGGGAAATGCCTCGTTCCAGAGAAACAGAAGGAAAACAAACTCCAGAAATTTTAGTTTATCAATTTTATAAATAAAAAAATGGTTAAATCCTTAGTCAGGCCACGCCTGGAATGCTGCATCCAGTATTTTGGTCAGCACACGACAAAAAAAAAAGATGTTGAGACTTTGGAAAAAGTGCACAGAAGAGCCACTAAGACGATTGTAAGGCCTGGAGACTAAAACCTACGAAGAACGGCTGCAGGAATTGGATTTAGCTAGTCTAGAGAAAAGAAGACGTAGGGGAGACATGATAGCAGCATTCCAGTATTTGAGGGGCTGCCACAAAGAAGAGGGGGGTCACATTATTCTCCAAAGCGCCTGAAGGCAGGATAAGAAACAATGGTTGGAAACTGATCAAAGAGAGAAGCAACCTGGAATTAAGGAGAAACTTCCTGACAGTGACGACAGTGGAACAGCTTGCCACTAGAAATTGTGGGTGCAGCATGACTGGAGGTTTTTAAACACAGACTGGACAGTCACCAGTCAGAAATGGTATAGGGCAGGGGTAGGCAACCTTGGCTCTTTTATGACTCGTGGACTTCAACTCCCAGAATTCCTGAGCCAGCATAGCTGGGAGTTGAAGTCCACGAGTCATAAAAGAGCCAAGGTTGCTTATCCCTGGTATAGGGTCTCCTGCTTTAGCAGGGGACTGGACTAGATGACCTCCAAGGTCCCTTTCAACTTTAGTTTATTATTATTATTATTATTATTATTATTATTATTATTAGTATTATTATTATTATTATTATTATTAGTCTGAAATGGTAGGGGTTGGACTAGAAGACCTCCAAAGTCCCCCCCCAGCTCTGTAATTCTGTAAGGGTCTCCTGCTTGAGCAGGGGGCCGGACTAGAAGACCTCCAAGGTCCCTTCCAATTTTAGTTTATTATTATTATTATTATTATTATTATTATTATTATTATTATTATTATTAGTCTGAAATGGTAGGGGGTTGGACTAGAAGGCCTCCAAGGTCCCCCCCAGCTCTGTAATTCTGTAAGGGTTTCCTGCTTGAGCAGGGGGCCGGACTAGAAGACCTCCAAGGTCCCTTCCAATTTTAGTTTATTATTATTATTATTATTATTATTATTATTATTATTATTATTATTATTATTATTATTATTATTATTATTATTATTATTAGTCTGAAATGGTAGGGGGTTGGACTAGAAGGCCTCCAAGGTCCCCCCCAGCTCTGTAATTCTGTAAGGGTTTCCTGCTTGAGCAGGGGGCTGGACTAGAAGACCTCCAAGGTCCCTTCCAATTTTAGTTTATTATTATTATTATTATTATTATTATTATTATTATTATTATTATTATTATTATTATTATTATTATTATTATTATTATTATTATTATTATTTAGTCTGAAATGGTAGGGGGTTGGACTAGAAGACCTCCAAGGTCCCTCCCAGCTCTGTAATTCTGTAAGGGTTTCCTGCTTGAGCAGGGGGCTGGACTAGAAGACCTCCAACGTCCCCTCCAGCTCTATTCGGATTGATAGCGACCGGGTTCTCACAATTTCGGGAGGCGAATTCTGAGCTCCAGCACATCTATCCTCGGGCCCCCGACACTCTTTAACAACAACAACAACAACACCAACACCCAAAAAGAAAGAAAGAAAGAAAGGACCCACTAACCTAACGCTGCCTACTTTACGCCTGCGGTTCGCGTGCACGTGTGTTTAATCTTGCTAAACTATGCGGACAACGTCATCCCCCGCTCTTTTTGCAAGTCTCCTCTGGTCGCGCATATCGGGAATCTGGGCTTCCAGCTCATTAGTTAATTAATTTCAATCTGGGAGGAATTTGCGGCAGGGATCTTTGCTCGGCACGGATTTCGTGTTGTTTTTTTTCCAGCCACGTCTGGACAACAGGGGAAAAAACGGAGATCAAAGTTGGCTTGTCTGCAGCAATCTGCTCCCTTTTCTCAGGAGGAGACAAACCGCAGCTGCCCCCCCCCCCGCGATCCAAAGGGACTGTGCTGGTCTGTTTGCACACACACACACACACACACACACACTCCCCCCCCAGCACTGCCACAAATTTCGAGGAAAGAGAAGAACAAGCAGAGCGTGTGTGTGGGGAAACCCACGTGAGATCTGCAAAAACTTTATTTGGGGCGACGGAGGCAGCTGGGTGGGGGGGTCGCAGCCCCCTGCGCCACGTTTCCGAGCCCCGTTGGGTCTTCCGTCAAGCCGGGACTCCACACCCGGGGAGGGAATCCCCGTTGGGAAAGATGCACACCCCCCCCAAATCCGTCCCAGAAGGGACTCCCCCTTCCCGCCCACCCTCCCTCCACACACCCCCAGATTGGAGCGACTCGCAGGTTGCATTCAGACAACGCCACCCTCCCCAGTCACCCCACCCCAGTCCTGGCTTGCTGCTTCCAGCACCGACGCCGCGATCCGTCCGAAGGCAAGGCGGATCCCGGAGCGTTTCGCCACCCTCTTTGCAATCCGCATCTCGTGTGAACGCAGCCACAACCAGCTCCTGGAAATGCCTTTTGGGGAGGAGGGGGGGTCTGTGCAGAATCTCGTGTGTGTGTGTGTGTGTGTGTGTGTGTNTGGGGTCTTCTCAGCCTCAGCAACTTTTAAGACCGGAGGACTTCAACTCCCAGAATTCCCCAGCCAGCCAGCCTTGCTGGCTGGCTGGGGAATTCTGGGAGTTGAAGTCCTCCGGTCTTAAAAGTTGACAAACGCTCCCCTACTTTACGCAGCCTAGATAGGGGAGAGGGACAACTACTGCAGAAATACATTACAGGCCACCCTCCGCTTACAACGATTCATTTAGGGACCGTTTCCAAGTTACGACGGCGCTGGGAAAAAAGCAACTGATGACCGTTTTTCACACTTAACGACCGTTGCGATTTGCCTTCGAACGCTTGCTAACGGGCTCCTATTGATGGCGGTCGCCGTGTTCCCCAGGAGTCACGTGATCCCCATTTGCGACCTTCTAACAAGCAAGGTCCACGGGGAAACCAGATCCACTTAGCGACCGGGTTGCTACTTTAACCCCGGCAGTGATTCGCTTAACGAATGCAAGAAAAGTCGTGAAATGGGACAAAACTCAACATATTTCTCACTTGGCTGTATGAATTCTAGGCTCAGTTTGGGATCGTAAGCCGTGGACCGCTTATAGACTATAATAATAATAATAATAATAATAATAATAATATTATTATTATTATTATTATTATTATTATTATTATTATTATTATTATTATTAAAGTTGGAAGGGACCTTAGAGGTCATCTAGTCCAACCCCATGCTCAGGCAGGAAACCCTACACCATTTCAGAAAGATGGCTGTCCAGTCTCTTCTTAAAAACTTCCAGTGTTGGAGCATTCACAGCTTCTGGAGGCAAGGAGTTCCACTGATTAACAGAATAACAGAGCTGGAAGGGACCTTAGAGGTCATCTAGTCCAACCCCCTGCTCAGGCAGGAAACCCTGTACCCTTTCAGACAAAGGGCTGTCCAGTTTCTTCTTAAAACTTTCCAGTGTTGGAGCATTCACTGTTTCTGGAGGCAAGGAGTTCCACTGGTTAATTGTTCTAACTGTCAGGAAGTTTCTCCTTAGTTCCAGGTTGCTTCTCTCCTTGATGAGTTTCCACCCGTTGCTTCTTGTCCTGCCTTCAGGCGCTTTGGAGAACAGCTTGACTCCCTCTTCTTTGGGGCAGCCCCTGAGATACTGGAACGCTGCTATCATGTCCCCCCTCGTCCTTCTCTTCCTTAGACTAGACAGACCCAATTCCAGCAACCGTTCCTTCTATGTTTTAGCCTCCAGTCCCCTGATCATCTTTGTTGCTCTTCTCTGCCCTCTTTCTAGAGTCTCAGCATCTTTTTTACATCTGAACTCAAACGCCTTCAAACCCCAGCCCTGCCAACCCAGACCTCACGGGAATTGCAAGTTCCAAAGAATTACCCTGGTCTAACAGACACTGTTTAAAGAAAAGGGATTTGCCAAAGCAAAATATTTTTCTTTCTCCTTTTGTAATCATAACCCCTTTCTTTGTAAATAGCCAGCAGTAAGTAGCCTTTAAGGGAGGGGGGGGGAAATGCCTCGTTCCAGAGAAACAGAAGGAAAACAAACTCCAGAAATTTTAGTTTATCAATTTTATAAATAAAAAAATGGTTAAATCCTTAGTCAGGCCACGCCTGGAATGCTGCATCCAGTATTTTGGTCAGCACACGACAAAAAAAAAAGATGTTGAGACTTTGGAAAAAGTGCACAGAAGAGCAACTAAGACGATTGTAAGGCCTGGAGACTAAAACCTACGAAGAACGGCTGCAGGAATTGGATTTAGCTAGTCTAGAGAAAAGAAGACGTAGGGGAGACATGATAGCAGCATTCCAGTATTTGAGGGGCTGCCACAAAGAAGAGGAGGGGGTTACGTTATTCACCAAAGCACCAGAGGGCAGGACAAGAAACAATGGTTGGAAACTGACCAAAGAGAGAAGCAACCTGGAATTAAGGAGAAACTTCCTGACAGTGACGACAATCAACCAGTGGAACAGCTTGCCACTAGAAATTGTGGGTGCTCCATGACTGGAGGTTTTTAAACACAGACTGGACAGTCACCAGTCAGAAATGGTATAGGGCAGGGGTAGGCAACCTTCGCTCTTTTATGACTTGTGGACTTCAACTCCCAGAATTCCTGAGCCAGCATAGCTGGGAGTTGAAGTCCATGAGTCATAAAAGAGCCAAGGTTGCTTATCCCTGGTATAGGGTCTCCTGCTTTAGCAGGGGACTGGACTAGATGACCTCCAAGGTACCTTCCAACTTTAGTTTATTATTCTTATTAACTATTATTATTATTATTATTATTATTATTATTATTATTATTATTATTATATTATTATTATTATTATTATTATTATTATTATTTTGAAATGGTAGGGGGTTAGACTAGAAGACCTCCAAGGTCCCTTCCAATTTTAGTTTATTATTATTATTATTATTATTATTATTATTATTATTATTATTATTATTATTATTATTATTA
>NW_015389345.1:8788-10782 GCF_001527695.2 Protobothrops mucrosquamatus
CCCCCCCCGACTCACCTTCTCCCACCGGCGACGGCTCCTCCTGCGAGGCGCGCCCTCCGCCCGGGCGGCCCCCGAGCGCTCAGGATCGCTTCCCGCCAGGCGCGCAGAGGCAGACTCAGGCCCAGGCGGGGGGCGTCATGGCGCCGCCGCCTTCAGATGGCCCCCCCGGGGGACCCGATCCCGGCGCCCAGCAGCCGACGCCGCCTCCGCCGCCGGCGCCGCGCGGGATCCAAGCCGGCTGGGCGCCCGGGCATCTTCACCCCGGGGCTCCGCGCGCCCCGCGATCCGGGCACGGCCTTGGCTTGGCTTTCTCTCCCTTCGGGGGGCGCAGGCGAAGCGCAGGTTGGAGGGGGGTGGGTGGGTGGGATTCCGCGCCGCTCGGCTGCCCCCCCCCCTTTGCCCGGTCTTCTGCCCGCGATCCCGGCCGGGGCCGCGCAAGAGCGGGACGGGCGAGGCGGTGGAAGCGGCGGACTGGAGCTCTGCGCGGCGTCTCGGGCTCCGCGCCCTCCAGGCGGCGTCGGGGCAGGGTCCGCTGCCAGCCAGCCGAGATGCGCCGGGGGTGGGCCGGCCCCTCCTCCGTCCCACCGCTGGGCTGCGGGTGTCGGGTTTCGCCCGAGCAGGGCTGGTGGGGGGGGCTGTCCCGGGACGCCCCTTCCCCCGCTTAGACGCCATCTCGGCCCTTTGCAGCCCCCCCCCCGCGAATGGAACCGGGGCCGGGGTGGGGGGGCTGGAGAACGGACTGGCGGGGAAGGTTAGGAAGAGTCTGGGGGGGTCGCAGCCTGGACCTCCCCTCTCCCCCCCCCACCCCCAAAGCCGGCAAGAGCGTCGCGAAGGCTGGTCTTTCAGTTTGGGTCGCGAACCGCCGGGGCTGAGCTGGATGACCTCGGGCGTCCCTTCCGCCCGTACCGCTGTAGGATTGCCTTCTCGGATTCGGCTGCATCTCAGGATTCGGCCCTCTCGGGGGGGGGGGGGGGAGAAGGGGCAGCGCAGCCGGAGCAGTTCCAGGGAATGGAGGCTGGGCAGGAGAAAGCCCCCCCCTACACACACACACACACACACACACCCCTCCCCCAAATGTGTGCTTTTCAGAGGCGGCTTGCCGGGAGGGGGGGGCGATAAAAAGAGGCATTTTGGAGCTACTGTCCCTTCTCTAATAGACCCACGTGCCTTTCCTGACAATGCAGAATAACAGAGTTGGAAGGGGCCTTAGAGATCTTCTAGTCCAACCCCCTGCTCAAGTAATAATAATAATAATAATAATAATAATAATAATAATAATAATAATAATAATAATAATAATAATAATAATAATAATAAAGTTGGAAGGGACCTTGGAGGTCATCTAGTCCAACCTCCTGCTCAGGCAGGAAACCCTATACCATTCCAGACAAATGGCTGTCCAGTCTCTTCTTAAAAACTTCCAGTGTTGGAGCATTCACAGCTTCTGGAGGCAGGTTGTTCCACTGGTTAATTGTTCTAAATGTCAGGAAGTTTCTCCTTAGTTCTAGGTTGCTTCTCTCCTTGCTTAGTTTCCACCCATTGCTTTTTGTCCTGCCTTCTGGTGCTTTGGAGAAGAGGTGGAAACCCCCCCCCCTTCTTTCTGGCAACCCCTTAAATAGTGGAACACTGCTATCATGTCGGTCCCCCCCTCACCCCCCCCTCCAGTCCTTCTCTTCATTAAACTAGACATGCCCAATTCCAGCAACCGTTCTTCGTATGTTTTAGCCTCCAGGCCTTTAATCATCTTTGTTGCTCTTCTCTGCAAGTACGATATATTTTCACGTTGCATTGCAAAAATGGCACTCGGGATGCGCACAGAGTTTTCCTTCTCACCCCAGAAGTGACTTGCAACTCCTGAGAAGGGAAAGGAAAAAAAAAATTAAATCAATGACAATAATTGGGGAGCGGGCAGCCCCCTTTGCTTACCGGCCTCTACCGCGCTTGTCCTTGGTTATAATGCTAAAGTAATATTTGATGTGGATAGGGGACTGGAG
>NW_015389345.1:13015-25074 GCF_001527695.2 Protobothrops mucrosquamatus
TTATTATTATTATTATTATTATTATTATTATTATTATTATTATTATTATTATTATTATTATTATTATTATTATTATTATTGCTCTAAGCATCCCTTGCCTGGGGGATGGGCGGCCATAGGAATATGGCGGATAAATCAATACGGATTGCGACGTAGCCACGGCAGGCCAGGTCAACCTAGAAATGCCACGGATAAAACCACAGGAGCTTTGAGGCCTACGAGCTGTGCGGGAAACATGCTTGGGAAGGGCACGGATCTCTGCAATCCCTTCCAGGAGTTGCCGTGTTTCCTTGGGAAAAAAATCATGAGGTCCAGCATCTTTTCCAAGGAACACATTTTTATTAGAAGGAGCCGAAGCCCAGGCAGGGGTGCCCCGTGGAGGTGTGTAGGCAGGAGGGTGGCACGCCATCACCACCACCACCCCCACTCTGAGCCAGTTCGTGTCCTGGGCTCCTCTTTTATGGCTGCTTGCTAATAAGGAAGTTGCAGCTTCGAACGCAGGCCTCCCCAACCACTGACAAAACCGGACTTTCAACTTTGCACACGCCGCCGGGTGTGTGCCAAGGGGTTTGCTTTGGTGGTGCCGGGGCTCAGCTGGGTGTGCAAAGCATCCTGGAGCATTATTAAGGACTTTTAACTCCGCCTTATAGCAATAGCACTTAGCACTTAGCACTTATATCCCGCTTCACAGGGCTTCACAGCCCTCTCTAAGCGGTTTACAGAGACGGCATATGAGCCCCCAACAGTCTGGGTCCCCATTTTACCGACCTGGGAAAGATGGAAGGCTGAGTCAATCTTGAGCCCCATCAGAATCAGAATAGAGCTGGAAGGGACCTTGGAGGTCTTCTAGTCCACACACCCCCTGCTCAAGCAGGAGACCCTATAATGCAGGGCTTTTCAACCTTTTCACCCATTGTACCACTTTTAGGATATGGCAACATCCGAGTACCACCAGTCGCCTAGCAAGGTGTCAAAAACCTGATGACTAAAAAAAAACAAAAAAAAGGAAAAAAGTGATAAAGTACAGGTAGTCCTTGACTTACAACAGTTCGCTTAGTGACTGTTCGAAGTTACAATGGCCCTGAAAAAAGTGCCCCCCAAGCCACAGCCGAGCAAGACACCTGCCTGCCCGCCCAGTGGCGCTCTTCCTCCTGTCTGAGGTTTTCATTGTTGTGAGCATTTCTGTTGAGGATTGGCAGTGGGGGTGGGGTGGGGGGTGTTTGGTTTTTATTCCCCCCCCCCCGTCTGCTGGGTGGTTGCAGCAGGTTTTGGTCCCTTCACATGACCCTGGGACACTGTGACCGTCATAAATATGAATCGGTTGCCAAGCATCTGAATGTAGATCACAAGACCCTGGAGAGGCTGCAACATTCCAGCTGATCGGCGCTTCTTCTGGGCTCAGCAGAAGCACCAGGATCAGTGCCGAGCTACAGCTGGAGCCTGGCGCTGATCCTGGCGCTTCCGCTGAGCCCTGACAGCCACGAAGAAGCGCCAATCAGCTGGAAAGCGGCACTGATCCTGGCTCTTCCGCTGAGCCCTGAGAGCCCTGCAGCTCCAGCCGTCTCTCGCTCAGGCTTGTGCGGTGCTGCCACCGGTTCAGCTCATTCCCCTTCCCTGCTACTTTTCTAGGATGGTTGCGTACCCCCTGCCAGGTGCCAATGTACCACAGGTGGTACCCGTACCACTGGTTGAAAAGCCCTGCTATAATGTTCCGGACAAATGTCTGGCCGATCTCTTCTTAAAAGCCTCCATTGTTGGAGCACCCACAGCGTCTGGAGCAGGGGTAGGCAACCTTGGCTCTTTTATGACTGGTGGACTTCAACTCCCAGAATTCCTGAGGCAGCCATGCTGAGGGGAAAGGGAGAGGTTTCCAAGCTGAGCCAGGCTGGCTCAGGGATTCTGGGAGTTGAAGTCCACGAGTCATGAAGGGGCCATAGTTCCCCCATGTTGCCTCAGGAATTCTGGGAGTTGAAGTCCACGAATCATAAAAGAGCCAAGGTTGCCTACCCCTGGTCTGGAGGCAAGCTGTTCCACTGGATAATTGTTCTGTCAGGAAGTTTCTCCTTAGTTCCAGGTTGCTTCTCTCCTTGATCAGTTTCCATCCGTTGCTTCTTGTCCTGCCTTCAGGCGCCTTGGAGAATAGCTTGACTCCCTCTTCTTTGGGGCAGCCCCTCAAATACTGGGAACGCCGCTATCATGTCCCCCCTTTTCTCCTTCTTTTCTCTAGACTAGCCAAACCCCCATCCTGCAACTGTTCTTCATATGTTTTTGTCTCCAGACCTTTAATCATCTTAGTCGCTCTTCTCTGCCCTTTTTCCAAAGTCTCAACATCTTTTTTTTGTAATGTGACGACCAAAACTGGATGCAGGTATTCCAGGTGTGGCCTTATAAAGGCTTTATAAAGCGGTACAAATACTTCAATCTGGGTCCTCATTTTGATAAGCGGTTTACAGAGTCAGCCTCTTTGCCCCCAACAATCTGGGTCCTGATTTTACCGACCTGGGAAGGATGGAAGGCTGAGTCAACCTAATCAGGATCGAACTCCTGGCAGTGAGCAGTGAGTTAGCCTGCAACAGATTTTTTGCAATACAAAAATCCTAGTGGACGATCCCTTAAATGTGAGCCAGCCGTGTGCGGCAGCAGCCAAAAAACCCAATACAATCCTGGGTTGCATCACAGAGGGATAGAATCAAGATCAGGTGAAGTGTTAATACCACTTTACAAGGCCTTAGTAAGGCCACACCTGGAATACTGCATCCAGGTTTGGCCACCACATTACAAAAAAGAGGTTGAGACTCTAGAACAGTGATGGCGAACCTTTTAGGGACCGAGTGCCCAAAGTGCAACCCAAAACCCACGTATGTATCTTTGGGTGCCGGGTGGGCGTGGCCCATTGGGTGGGCGTGGCTGTGGTGGTAACGGTAGACAGGGTGGGACTAAAAAGTTTTTTTTCCCCCGAGAGAAGATGAAATTGATTTTTTTTGGCACACTGCGGCAGAGGCCTAAAGCAAAAAGGTTTTATAAAACCCAGCTGAAGACCTAGAACTGGGGCAATGGCACGCGTGCCCACAGAGAGGGCTCTGCGTGCCACCTGTGGCACGCGTGCCATAGGTTCGCCACCACGGCTCTAGAAAGAGTGCAGAGAAGAGCAACAAAGATGATCAGGGGACTGGAGGCTAAAGCATACGAAGAACGTTGCACGATTTGGGTTAGGCCAGTCTAGAGAAAAGAACTGGGGAAGGGGGGACATGATAGTATTTGAGGGGCTGCCACAAAGAGGAAGGGGTCAATTTATTTTCCAAAGCACCAGAAGGCAAGACAGGAAAGAATGGTTGGAAACTGATCAAGGAGAGAAGCAATCTGGAATTAAGGAGAAACTTCCTAACAGTGAGAACAATTAACCAGTGGAACTGCTTGCCCCCAGAAGTTGTGGGTGCTCCATTACTGGAGGCTTTTTTTTAATTTTTATTATTTAAACCAACAAGACAAAACAAAACATAACACACATATATACACAGTATATATTTTAACAGCAATTTCGTAAC
Organism: Protobothrops mucrosquamatus; assembly: GCF_001527695.2. Lineage (NCBI taxonomy): Eukaryota > Metazoa > Chordata > Lepidosauria > Squamata > Viperidae > Protobothrops > Protobothrops mucrosquamatus. The sequence goes on from NW_015389345.1 coordinate 16,561, forward strand.
AGTAATCTTCTATTATTTACATTTCCCCCCCTTATTCCTCTTTAGAGTATTTGTCCTTGTTGCCCCATTATTTCTTATTTGCATTTTTCTTCCTTCATACATTATTATACACACATTTTCCACTTTTAACCTTTCCACATTTATTCTCTCTTATTTCTACTCTCCAGCCAGTCATACCACTTGTTCCATATTAAATAGTATTCTGTGTCTTCCTTTTCTTTTATCTCTTTTGTTAATNGCGTATGCTATTCTTGCTGCCGTTGTTGTATGTAGAATTAAGTACCGTATTTCTTTACTATATTTTCTGTTTAAAATACCCAGCAAAAAGATCTCTGGTTTTACTGGAGGCTTTTAAGAAGAGACTGGACAGCCATTTGTCTGAAATAGTATAGGGTCTCCTGCTTGAGCAGGGGGCTGGACTAGAAGACCTCCAAGATCCCTTCCAGTTCTATTTTGATTGATTGATTGATTGATTGATTGATATTGCATTCTAACCACTCCGCAACCATGGCTCTTATGGACCCTGGTTGGATCCTGTTTTCCAGAGAGCCCTTCACCTGCAGAGGTAGCCCAGCTGCCACCTGCCTTTGACTCATCCACCTTAAAACACATTCAGACTGGCGGGAGAGATGGGGCCTGCCTCCCCCCCTGCCCCCCAGGCAGGCAAAGGTGGGGAGTGAAGGGTGGGACAGGCCAAGGGGGCCAGCAGACTTGTCAGGCCTGGCTCTGCACATGCCCAGATGCCCTCTGGGAGGCGGTGGAGAATCCCTGAGATGCCAGCAGCTTTCTCCCACCAGTCAAACATCCCTCTCATTTGGGGCTTAATAAAGGGAAGCAGGCCAACTTTGGAGACAGGTAGAGTGCTCCTCAAAATGCAGGCTCCACGGACGCATCGGTGAAGGGGGGGGTCTCTGCTTGCAGGGGGACCGACGGTCTCTCCACCCTCGCGCGTGACCTTAGTGGAAAGGGAAGTGAGAAAAAAACAGGTGGGGAAAACCCCCCCCCGGCTCTTCTGTGGAATTTCTCCTTCTAGGTACTACGAAAGGGGAAACCGAGTCGTAAAAACTGCCTTCAAACTTCCTGGTAGCTTTTATGGCGGGAGGAGTCCCCAGAGGTGCAATACATTAATTAAAAGCCGGGTTAATCCCCTGGCAGCAGATCACAGGACAAGCCCTTGCGTAACTTTCCAGGCCACTGTAGTAAACGTGTGTGTGTGTGTGTGTGTGTGTGTGTGTGAATGCTGCAGCTGCTGAACCTCTAAACCCAGCTTAGCCCTGTGCAACAGAGGTGTGGCAACCACATGAGGCAAGCATTACAAACCACCTTAGGATGGCTTCAGGTCTCGGCTCACCCAGCGTGTAAAGCCACGCTATCTCGGCATTCCTCCGGATTGCCTGGCCAGCTCCCGGTTTGCGGAATCTGGAGGGTTGTGTGGAGGCAGCCAGAGTTTTTAGAAAGAAGGAAAGAAGAGGGAGTCAAGCTATTCTCCAAAGCCCCCGAAGGCAGGACAAGAAGCGACGGATGGAAACTGATCAAGGAGAGAAGCAACCTGGAACTAAGGAGAAACTTCCTGACAGTGAGAACAATTAACCAGTGGAACTCTTTGCCTCCAGAAGCGGGGAATGGTCCAACACTGGAAGTTTTTAAGAAGAGATTGGACAGCCATTTGTCCGAAATGGTATAGGGTTTCCTGCCTGAGCAGGGGGTTGGACTAGATGACCTCCAAGGTCCCTTCCAACTTTATTATTATTATTATTAAGTGGGAGGGGGGAGGAGGAGGAGGAGGAGGGGGCTCTCCACCTCTCCAATGTTTACAGTGCCCCCACCCGTGGAGCTGTAAACCCACTGGGTTCAAGAGGGCGAATCCCCAAAAATCAGGGGTCAAATTGCAACCTTAAAACTGGTAGTCCTTGACTTATGACCGAAATTGGGACAGGGCTTCCTATCGCTAAGCCAAGTGGCTGTTCGGCTGAAGCACCATGTGACCACAACCAATTTTATCCCCCTTTTTTTTTCTTTGCCACGCTTGTTAAGGAAATCATACGCTTGTTAAGTAAATCCAGCTTAATTGTGGATCAGCAAGCTGCGTTGAAATGCCTCCAGGTGTTTTCCTTTCTCAAGCTGCTTCGGACGGAGGAAGGCAATAGATTTGCTATCGGAGTCCCCCCTCCCCATTAAATCTGAGCCTTTCAACAGAATAACAGGGTTCAGTCAATCAGAATAGAGCTTGGAGGGACTTTGGAGGTCTTCTAGTCCAGCCCCCTGCTCAAGCAGGAGAACCTATACCATCTCAGACAGGTGATTGTCCGGTCTCTTCTTAAAAACCTCCAGTGATGAAGCACCCACGATTTCTGGTGGCCAGCTGTTCCACTGGTTAATTGTCCTCACTGTTAGGAAGTTTCTCCTTAATTCCAGGTTGCTTCTCTCTTTGGTCAGTTTCCATCCGTTGCTTCTCGTCCTGCCTTCAGGCGCTTTGGTGAATAAGTTGACCCCCCTCTTCTTCTTTGGGGCAGCCCCTCAAACACTGGAATACTGCTATCATGTCTCCCCTGTTTCTTCTTTTCTCTAGACTAGCCAAACCCCAAGTAATAATAATAATAATAATAATAATAATAATAATAATAATAATAATAGTAATAGTAATAGTAATAGTAATAGTAATAGTAATAGTAATAGTAATAACAACAACAAAACAACAACAACAACAACAACAACAATAACAATAACAATAATAATAATAATAATAATAATAATAATAATAATAATAATAATAATAATAAAAAGTTGGAAGGAACCTTAGAGGTCATCTAGTCCAACCCCCTGCTCAGGCAGGAAACCCTATACCATTTCGGACAAATGTTCTCTTCCTGCAGCCGTTCTTCGTAGGTTTTAGTCTCCAGGCCTCTGATCATCTTCGTGGCTCTTCTCTGCACTTTTTCCAAGCTCTCAACATCTATTTTTGTGGTATGGTGACCAAAACTGGTTGCAGGTATTCCAGATGTGGACTTCAGAAATCTTCTAGTCCACATACTCCCCCCGCCTCTGGCTCAAACAGGTGACCCTATTCCATTTCAGACAAATGGCCGGCCAATCTCTTCCTAAAAACCTCCAGTGTTGGGAGCCCCAACAATTGGGGGCGGCACGAGCCTTTTCCCCCCTTTCTGCTGGGCTCCTCTCTGCCAGGAGCCCCCCCAGCCTTCGGCCCTGCCAGTTGACTCATCTCCTCATTCCAGAAGGGTGACACACCTGGCCCGGCCCGCCTCTCTCTTGGCCAAGCCCCCCTTCCTCTCCCCCCCCAGATGTTGGACATGAAGCCTTTTCAGCCGATGCTTCCTGGAAGAGGCGCCTTCCAGATGGGGAAGGGGCAGGTGTGCCCACCTGAAAGATATTAGGGGGACTTTTTGTTCCAGGGCAGGGGTAAGCAACCTTGGCTCTTTGATGACTCGTGGACTACAACTCCCAGAATTCCTGAGCCAGCACAGCTCAGCACAGCTTCTGGAGGCGAGCTGTTCCACTGGTTAATTGTCCTTTGCTTCTCTCGTTGATCAGCTTCCAACCATTGTTTCTCGTCCTGCCCTCTGGTGCTTTGGTGAATAACGTGACCCCCTCTTCCTTGTGGCAGCCCCTCAAATTCTGGAACGCTGCTATCATGTCTCCCCTATTTCTTCTTTTCTCTAGACTAGCCAAACCCAAGTCCCGCATCTGTTCTTCGTATGTTTTAGTCTCCAGGCCTTGGATCCTCTTAGTTGCTCTTCTCTGAATTTTTTTTCCAAACTCTCAACATCTTTTTTATGATATGGTGACCAAAATTGGCTGCTGTATTCCAGGTGTGGTCTCACTAGGGTTTTATAAAGCGGTACTAATACTTCGTGTGATCTTCATTCTATGCCTCTGTTTATACAACCCAGGATTGTGTGAGCTTTTTTGGCTGCTGCTGCACACCGCTGGCTCATGGTCAAGTGATCGTCCACCAGGACTCCAAGGTCCCTCTCATAGTTACTGTTTTTAAGCCAGGTCTCCCCTACTCTGTACTTGTACCTTTGGTTTTTCCTGCCTAAATGTAAAACTTTGCTTTTCTCCACGTTAAAACTCATTTTGTTGGATAGGTCCCATTGTTCAAGTTTGTCAAGATCTTTTTGGATCCTGAGTTTGTCTTCTGAGGTGTTGGCTACTCCTGCCAGTTCGGTGTCCTCTGCGAATTTGATGAATTCCCCTTCAATTCCCTCATCTAAGTCATTGAAGATGTTGAAGAGTCCTGGGCCTAAGACGGAGCCTTGTGGGACCCCACTGCTTACCTCTCTCCGTGTGGATGTGGTGCCATTGAGGACTACTCATTGAGTATGGTTTGCCAGCCAGCTACAGATCCCTCTGGTGGTGATGCTGTCTATTCCACGAGCCAGCCACCTCGTCCTTGTGGGCTCTGCTCCTACCACCCTCAAGTCAACCACTGCTTCCTCTTTCCCTAAGTGGGATGGGCAGGGATTCCCCTGGAAAAACCTGACTGAACTTTTCAGGTGAAGCCTGGCCCCCTCCTGCTCCAACAAACACACCTGATTTGAGAAATTCAATGGTGAAAAAGGCAAGGTTCTACATTTAGGCAAGAAAAACCAAATGTACAGGTATAGTATAGGGGGTACCTTGCTCAATAGTAGTAACTGTGAGAGGGACCTCGGAGTCCTAGTGGACAATCACCTAAATAGGAGCCAGCCGTGTGCTGCAGCTGCCAAAAAGGCCAACACAGTGCTGGGCTGCATGAACAGAGGGAGAGAATCAAGATCACGTGAAGTATTAATACCACTTTACAAGGCCTTGGTAAGGCCACACGTGGAGTCCTGGATCCAGTTTTGGTCACCACGATGTAAAAAAGATGCTGAGACTCTGGAAAGAGGCCAGAGAAGAGCAACAAAGATGATTAGGGGACTGGAGGCTAAAACATATAAGGAACAGTTGCTGGACTTGGGGATGTCTAGTTTAACAAGAGAAGGACGAGGGAGGACATGATAGCAGCCTTCCAGTATCTCAGGGGCTGCCCCAAAGAAGAGGGAGTCAAGCTATTCTCCAAAGCGCCTGAAGGCAGGACAAGAAGCAACGGGTGGAAACTGACCAAGGAGAGAAGCAACCTAGAATATAAGGAGGAATTTCCTGAGAGTGAGAACAATTAACCAGTGGAACAACCTGCCTCCAGAAGTTGTGGGTGATCCATCACTGGAAGTTTTTAAGAAGAGACTGGACAGCCATTTGTCTGAAATGGTATAGGGTTTCCTGCCTGAGCAGGGGGTTGGACTTGATGACCTCCAAAGTCCCTTCCAACTTTACTACTACTACTACTACTACTACTACTACTACTACTACTACTACTACTACTATTATTATTATTAATAATAATAATAATAATAATAATAATAATAATAATAATAATTATTATTATTATTATTATTATTATTATTATTATTATTATTATTATTATTATTATTATTTCTTCTTTTGTGACCCTCACACTTTTCAGGGAGAGGGTGTCTGTTTCTTCCACAAACTGGACCTTTGAGTCTTTCAGATTCCCAATACCACGCCAGGGTCGAAGGGAGTTCCGCTCTTTGGAATGCTGAGAACAGGCCTCGGGCGGTCTCACAAAATGGCTGGTGGGGTGGGTGTGGCCTGTTGCACCACGCCCACTCAGCAGAAGGCTGTCAAGGTGCTCTTCTAGGTTCCAGGATCCTCTCCAGGCGCCCGGTTCATCTCTGCCTGTCTTCAGCGCCCCTGGAAGTTGCTGGAACTTCTTGGAAATTCGCTTTGGTCGTTAATTTGTTTATTCTTCCCTGTTTATAGCGCTCTTCCTTTAGAAGTCCCAAGAGCGGGAACAAAGAAAACATCTGCGAAAGAACAGTTGGGGAAACAATTGAAACAAGCTGCCCTACAACAAGGTTAAAAAAAGCACAACGTGGCACCGTTGTGTGCAGTTAAAGCACACAACTCAAGATCACGCGGCCGGCTGGCCTTCTAATCGGCCGAAGCTATTTTTAAATGCAGATTGTTGTTTTTCAAAAGCGTAAATGTTTTTTTTTTTAAATATATATATATATGAAAGTAAAACTGGGGTGCCCGGATGCAATTGGGCACCAGCACAGTTTCTGCTGGGTACTTTGGCGCCCGCATCGGGCACACAAGAACGCAAGCATCAAGCAGGGCGCCCAGATTCCTTCGTAATCCCGAATCAAGCTGGTTCCTACGGGGAGCATACAGGGGTTGGGTGAAACTTGCCTTCTTCTAAAGAAATTAGCGCTTTGCTCACTTGAGGAAGAGGAATCCGCCACCCCCCAGGAGGCAAACCGTGTGGAGCCTTTCCCTCCCTCCCTCCCTCCCTTTGTGATCCCTAATCTTCGTTTCCTTTTTCGGCCTGGTTCGCATTAAGCGGTTCGCTTAGCAGCTACTGGAGTTGGCCAGAAACCTTTGCGTTTCTTTCGCCTTTTGTTGCAGCGCCTTTGATCCTGGGAGAAGTTCCGTTTCCTGGAGTCCACACCGCACAGATGTGCAGGTGCAGATATATGTGTGTGTGTGTGCGCGCACACACACACACACACACACACGGATGGATGGATGATGGATAATGGATGGATAGATAGATAGATAGATAGATAGATAGATAGATAGATAGATAGATAGATAGATAGATAGATAGATAGATAGATAGGATGGATGGATGGATGGATGGATGGATGGATGGATGGATGGATGGATGGATGGATGGAAAAATGGATGGATGGATGGATGGATGGATGGATGGATGGATAAATGAATGATAGAGAGATGAGATAGATAGATAGAGACAGACAGATAGATAGGAAGATTGGATAGATGGATGATGGATGGATAAATGATAAAGAGATGAGATAGATAGGTAGGTAGGTAGGTAGGTAGGTAGGTAGGTAGGTAGGTAGGTAGATAGATAGATAGATAGATAGATAGATAGATAGATAGATAGATAGATAGATAGATAGATAGATAGATAGATAGATAGATAGATAGATAGGATGGATGGATGCTGGATGGATAAATGAATGATAGAGATTAGATAGATAGATAGATAGATAGATAGATAGATAGATAGATAGATAGATAGATAGATAGATAGATAGATAGTCAGACAGACAGATGTCAGAGATGATAGAGATAGGTAGGTAGGTAGGTAGGTAGGTAGATAGATAGATAGATAGATAGATAGATAGATAGATAGATAGATAGATAGATAGATAGATAGATGATAGAGAGATGATAGAAGATAGATAAATATAGTAGATATAGATAGAAGTTAGATAGATAGATGAAGATAGATAGATAGATAGATGATAGATAGATAGATAGATAGATAGATAGATAGATAGATAGATAGATAGATGATAGAGAGATGATAGAAGATAGATAAATATAGTAGATATAGATAGAAGATAGATAGATAGATGAAGATAAATAGATAGATAGATGATAGATAGATAGATAGATAGATAGATAGATAGATAGATAGATAGATAGATAGATAGATAGATAGATAGATAGACAGACAGACAGACAGACAGACAGACAGACACATAGATAATAGGTAGATAGGTAGATGATAGAAAGAAACAGTAGATGGATAGATAGACAGACAGACAGACAGATGATGGAGATAGACAGAAATGCCAGAAGCTGGAAGTGGACTCCGAGCCCTTCCTGTGCCAGTCTCCCTGACTTCCTGCCTTGGGCCAGCCTCTAGGGCTCCCTGCCCTGTCTGTCACAGGAGTTGGAGGTCCAGCAGTGGAGAAATTAAACAGACAAGTGTCTCCATTTCCCTCAAGGCCACCCAAAATTTCAGCTGGCCCAAATTCAAAGCAAATCCAGGAAGGGTTTGTCTCTGACGCCCTTGAAAGAGGATTGGCCTTTTCATTGAAAATCCCCGCAGAATTCCAAATTCTTTGCCTCTGATTTTCAGACACACAGGCTGGTATTTTTGCTGGGGGAGGGGTTCCCCCCTTTCCCCCCCCCCAAGTCTTTTCTTAAGATTTCCTTGTCATCTGATGGATTTCCTGGGCTAAATGACCTCCAGGTTCTCTTTCAAAGGATTCTGATCTTCCAGAGTAAAGTTTTTCAGCCTTAGCAACTTTAAGATGGGCGAGCATCCTCTCCTCCTCCTCCTTCTTCCTCCTTCTTCTTCTTCCTCCTCTTCTTCCTCCTCCTCCTCCTCCTCCTTCTTCCTCCTCCTCTTCTTCCTCCTCCTCCTCCTCCTTCTTCCTCTCCGTCTTCCTGTTCTTCTCCTTCTCCTTCCTCTCCTTCTCCTTCTCCTCTCTCTATTCCTCCTCCTCCTTCCTCCTCTTCCTCCTTCTTCTCCTTCTTCTTCCTGTTCTTCTCCTTCTCCTCTCTCTATTCCTCCTCCTCCTCCTCCTCCTCCTCCTCCTCCTCCTCCTTCTTCTTCTTCTTCTTCTTCCTGTCCTTCTCCTTCTCCTCTCTATTCCTCCTCCTCCTCCTCCTCCTCCTCCTCCT
>NW_015389345.1:25740-29712 GCF_001527695.2 Protobothrops mucrosquamatus
CTCACTCCCTCTCTTTCTTTTTTTCCCTCTTTCTCTCTCCCCTCTGCCTCTGTGTCTCTCTTTCTTTCACTCCCTTTCTTTTTCTTTCTTCTCTTTCTCTCTCTGTGTGTGTCTCTCTCTCTTTCTCACTGCCGTTCTTTTTCTTTCTCTCTCCTCTCCCTTTCTCTTTTTCTTTCTCTCTCTTTCCCTTTCTTTTTCTTTCTCTCCTGTCTCTCTCACTCCGTTTCTTTCACTCCCTCTTTCTTTTTTTTCTCTCTCTCTCCCCTCTCTCTATCTCTGTCTCCCTTAACTCCCTTTCTTTCTCCTCTCTCTCTCACTCCCTTTCTTAGGTAGCAAATTCGCCTTTGTTACAGGTCTTCAAATACAGGCTATGGGGGGCGGGGGGGGGGGGGCGAATGCCATGTGTCTGAGAAGCTCTAGTGGAGCCTGCTCTGCAGAGAGGGATGAACTAGATCAGGGCTCCCCTCTCTCCATGGAACCGGTCCCTGGTGCCCAAAAGGTTGGGGACCTCTGAACTAGATGACCTCTAAGGGTGCCCCCAGTTCTACCACGTTTTCCCCGAAAATAAGACCTATCCTAAAAAGAAGGCCTAGCTTGATTCTTACGTGTGCGCCTAATATAAGCCCTACCCCCCCCAAAAAAATAAGCCCCAGTTAAGGCCCCACCTGCTCCACCCACCGTCTGGTTGTACGAGGTGGGGTGAGGTATGAGGTGCATGCGTAAAAATCAAGCTAGGGCAGGAGTGGTGGAGTGGAGCTGCCCCACGCACCACACACCCGCTTACCTAGGTCTTATTTTTGGGGGAGGTCAGCCAGGCCCCCCCACGCCCCAACACCAGCCTTGCCTTGCCTTGCAGCAGCCCCGTCCAGCTGGCGGCCGCTCGCAGGATGCCACGTCACCCGTTGCACCAGTGCCACCACTTGCGGTAGGACACTACATGGTGCGTTGTGCCGGTGCCACCACTTGCACGCCCCCGTGCCCCACGGCGCAATGTGCCACAGGGCATCCTGCCACCTGGTGCCTCTTTTGGAGGCAAAAGAAATATAAGACCGGGTCTTATTTTCGGGGAAACACAGCAGGATGTTCTTGATACCAAAATCCTGAAAGCAAACAGCCTCTGAGGTCCCTTAATAATAATAATAATAAAGTTGGAAGGGACCTTGGAGGTCATCTAGTCCAACCCCCTGCTCAGGCAGGAAACCCTACACCATTTCAGTCAAATGGCTGTCCAGTCTCTTCTTAAAAACCTCCAGTGTTGAAGCATTCACCGCTTCTGGAGGCAGGTTGTTCCATTGGTTAATTGTTCTCACTGTCAGGAAGTTTCTCCTTAGTTCTAGGTTGCTTCTCTCCTTGATGAGTTTCCATCTGTTGCTTCTTGTCCTGCCTTCAGGGGCTTTGGAGAACAGCTTGACTCCCTCTTCTCAGCCCCTGAGATACTGGAATGCTGCTATCATGTCCCCGCTGGTCCTTCTCTTCGTTAAACTAGACCAGTGGTTCTCAACCTTTTTAATGCCGCGACCCCAACCGGTCGTAAGTCGAGGACTAAACCGGTCGTAAGTCAAGGACTAAACCGGTCGTAAGTCGAGGACTTTCCCTGCCCGGGAGCGCCGTGCATGCGTGGTTCCGCCCCCTGCGCCGGCCGAGGCGTAGCTGGCAAGCGGCAGAGACAGAGCAGGCCGACCACCAGCAGGCCCAGCCCAAGGGAGGTAAGGCTCCCGCCGGAAAAGGGGGAAAAAATGGCGGACAGCCTTGCTTGGCGACCCCCATGAAATGGTCAATCGACCCCAAATGGGGTCCCGACCCATAGGTTGAGAACCACTGAACTAGACATACCCAATTCCAGCAACTGTTCCTTATATGTTTTAGCCTCCAGTCCCCTGATCCTCTTTGTTAATCTTCTCTGCACTCTTTCTAGAGTCTCAACATCTTTTTTACATGGCGGTGACCAAAACTGGATGCAGTATTCCATCTCTCTTGTTTTAAAAGCTGATAAAACCCATCGGAATTCCGTCCTCTCGATGGCAAAAGTTTGGAAAAGGCTCCCAGAGGGTCCCAAAGCTTCCCTTGCCAGCCTCTGGTTTCCATCTTGGCTTGCAAAGTGGCAGACAAAGGCAGGCCAAAGGTGAGGCAGCGGAAAGCGGAATTCTCCTAATATTTGGAAGTCAGACTCTCGTCCTCATCCCCCTCTCCTCCCTTCCACCCTGCTTCTGGACCTCTGCCTAAATTGCTTTTAGCTTTATGTCTTTTTAGGGAGGGCAACGGGAGGGGGGGGCTGCCGAGAGCTTTTAAAAGCCCAGGGCAGCTGCGTTGCAGACCCCATAGGATGATAATAATAATAATAATAATAATAATAATAATAATAATAACAACAACAACAACAACAACAACAACAACAACACCCCAGACTTAACAATTGTCGATAAGAAAGACAAAAAAGTCTGGATAGTGAACGTGGCAGTGCCTGGAGACGGCAGAATAGACGAGAAAGAACTGGAGAAGATAACAAAATACTAAGACCTACAAATAGAAATAGAAAGACTGTGGCAAAAGCAAGCAAAAGTAGTACCAATAGTAATAGGCACCTTAGGTGCAATTCCAAAACAACTGGAGCACCACTTGAACACCATCATCGGCATTGACAAATTCGCTATTAGTCAATTGCAAAAGGCGGCCTTACTAGGAACTGCTTCCATCCTGCGACGAGATCTGTAATACCATCAAACATCCACATCTGCCTATCCCAGGTCCTGGGTAAGGACTCGATAGGTAGACAAAAATGCCAAATCCAGTCTGAACATCTGGCTGATTGTGTGATGATCCATAATAATAATAATTAATAATAACAGTAATAACAGTAATAACAATAATAATAATAATAATAATAATAATAATAATAATAATAATAATAATAATAATAATAATAATAATAATAATAATAATAATAATAAGTTGGAAGGGACCTTGGAGGTCATCGAGTCCAACCCCCTGCTCAGGCAGGAACCCTACACCATTTCAGAAAATTAGCTGTCCAGTCTCTTCTTCCCACAAAACCTTCCTCGGTTTATTTACGGGTCGGAGATTCAGCCCCAACTTCTCTGCTAAAAGGGGTCACCGGAGAGCTGACAATCCTGGCCAAGATACCCTTGCAAACAAGGGCAAGGCGTACACACAAACACACACACACACACACACACCAAAAGAAGAAGGAAACGGAGAGCCACGAGGCTGGAGAAGGAGCTCGGTCGGGAGGTTTGACTGATTGATTGATCGATCGATTGATTGATTTACACCCCACCTTTATTTAATTTTTGCCTGTAACTCGAGGCAGCGAAGGCCTTCCTCCTCCTGAACAAATGTCTCCTTAAGCGACAAGGAACGTTGGGCTGAACTGTGATCGTCATTCGAGGACTCTCTGCTCATCTCTGCAGTCTACCTGTTACGGGTGCCCCTGATCTCTTGTCTTCTGTTCTTCTGGCTGACACTGTACCCCCCCAATAGTGTGCTGTGCTGTGCTCAGGAAAGTGGGGGGGGGCTCCTGGGGACACCGGAGAGGAAGCCCTCACAAGGAGCAAGGCGAGGAGGCCACCTGCCCCTCTCCATCAGCCAGCCCAGCCGCGGGTCTGGAGGCAGCAGGGCGGTGGAAGCCGATCTTCGTGGGACCGGCCGCCGGGTGCCCTGCTCTCCCCCCTTGAGCTCATCTGAGGGTTCCCCTTTCCTTCCCTTTCCTTTCCTCGTCTCTCCTTTGCTCTCCTTTCTTTTCCTTTCCTTTCCTTTCCTTCTTTCCTTTCCCTTCCTTTCCTTTCTCCTTCCTTTCTTTTCTTTTCCTTTCCCTTCCTTTCTCCTTCCTCTCCTTTCCTTTCCTTTCCTCTCCTTTCTTTTCTTTTCCTTTCCTTTCCTTCTTTCCTTTCCTTTCCCTTAGTTTCTCCTTCCTCTCCTTTCCTCGCCTCTCCTTTCTTTTCTTTTCCTTTCCTT
>NW_015389345.1:30241-40773 GCF_001527695.2 Protobothrops mucrosquamatus
TCCTTCTTTCCTTTCCCTTCCTTTCCTTTCTCCTTCCTTTCTTTTCTTTTCCTTTCCCTTCCTTTCTCCTTCCTCTCCTTTCCTTTCCTTTCCTCTCCTTTCTTTTCTTTTCCTTTCCTTTCCTTCTTTCCTTTCCTTTCCCTTAGTTTCTCCTTCCTCTCCTTTCCTCGCCTCTCCTTTCTTTTCTTTTCCTTTCCTTCTTTCCTTTCCTTTCCCTTCCTTTCTCCTTCCTCTCCTTTCCTTTCCTTTCCTTTCTTTTCTTTTCCTTTCCCTTCCTTTCCTTTCCTCTCCTTTCCTTTCCTTAATTCTCCTTTCCTTTCCTTTCCTTTTTTCTTCCTCTCCTTTCCTTTCCTTTTCCTTCCTTTCTCCTTCCTTTCCTTTCCTTTCTTTTCCTCTCCTTTCCTTTCCTTTCCTTAATTCTCCTTTCCTTTCCTTTCCTTTTTCCTTCCTCTCCTTTCCTTTCCTTTCCCTTTCTCCTTCCTTTCTCCTTCCTTTCTTTTCCTTTCCCTTCCTTTCCTTTCCTTAATTCTCCTTTCCTTTCCTTTTTCCTTCCTCTCCTTTCCTTTCCTTTCCCTTCCTTTCCTTTCTCCTTCCTTTCTTTTCCTCTCCTTTCCTTTCCTTTCCTTAATTCTCCTTTCCTTTCCTTTCCTTTTTCCTTCCTCTCCTTTCCTTTCCTTTCCCTTCCTTTCTCCTTCCTTTCCTTTCCTTTCTTTTCCTCTCCTTTCCTTTCCTTTCCTTAATTCTCCTTTCCTTTCCTTTCCTTTTTCCTTCCTCTCCTTTCCTTTCCTTTCCCTTCCTTTCTCCTTCCTTTCCTTTCCTTTCTTTTCCTTTCCCTTCCTTTCCTTTCCTTAATTCTCCTTTCCTTTCCTTTCCTTTTTCCTTCCTCTCCTTTCCTTTCCTTTCCCTTCCTTTCTCCTTCCTTTCCTTACCTTTCTTTTCCTCTCCTTTCCTTTCCTTTCCTTAATTCTCCTTTCCTTTCCTTTCCTTTTTCCTTCCTCTCCTTTCCTTTCCCTTCCTTTCTCCTTCCTTTCCTTTCCTTTCTTTTCCTTTNAATATTTGGGTGCTGGGTGGGTCAAAAACAGCCCTGCAGTCGATCAAGGAGAAGATTGGCAGCTCAGGAGTGAAATGAGGGGTCCGCTGAGTTTGGTGGGGAGGGGGTTTTTTTGCAGACGTTTCATGACCCAACTAAGTAATATCATCAGTGCACTGAGGATGTTGCCAGGTTTGGTGACGAAACATCTGCAAGAAAACCACCAAGCCCAGAGAGCATCAAGGACCCCAGTCCTCCTCCTCCTCCTCCTCCTCCTCCTCCTCCTCCTCTTCCTCCTCCTCCTCCTCCTCTCGACAAACCCTGCTCCCTTCTAGCACTGATGATGTTACATAGTTGGGTAATGAAACGTCTGCAAGAAAACTAACAAGCTCAGAGAGCACTAGGGACCCCATAGTCGTCGTCCTCCTCCTCCTCCTCCTCCTCCTTCTTCCTCCTCCTTCTTCCTCTCCTTCTCCTTCCTCTCCTTCTTCTTTCTCTATTCCTCCTCCTCCTCCTTCTTCCTCTTCTTCCTCCTCCTCCTTCTTCCTCTCCTTCTTCTTCCTGTTCTTCTCCTTCTCCTTCCTCTCCTTCTCCTTTCTCTATTCCTCCTCCTCCTCTCCACAAACCCCTCTCCCTTCTAGCACTGATGATGTTACATAGTTGGGTAATGAAACGTCTGCAAGAAAACTACCAAGCTCAGAGAGCACTACGGACCCCACAGTCGTCGTTGTTGTTGTTGTTGTTGTTGTTGTCGTCCTCCTCCTCCTCCTCCTCCTCCTCCTTCCAACTCCTGTTGGAATTGTCACCCTCCCTAGGTAGACAAGACAGGAAACACAGCCGACTGAACTAGTTCTACCTTATTGTAAATCTACCTTGAACGAAAATCTTGCAAGGCTGAAAGTACAAATCTCCCGCCGTCTCTTTTACAGTCTGAGAGACGAGGGAGGCGGCTTTCCAAGGTTTTTTTCCTTCCCCTCTCCATCCCTTATGCAGCTGAGGGCTAAGCGGTCTCTTATCTGATTGTCCCATCAACAGCGTCTCCTCACCCTCCCTCCCTCCCTCTTTCTCTCTCCCTCTTTCTTCCCCTCTCTCCCTCCCTCCTCCTCCCTCCCTCTCTCCCTCTGTCTCTCCCTCCCTATTTTTCCCCATCTCTCTCTCCCACTTTCTCTCTCCCTCCCTCCCTTGCGCTCTCTCTCCCCTTCCCACTCTCTTCCTCCCTGTTTTTCTCCCTCTCCCCCACCTTCCCTTCTCCCTCTCCCCTTTTCCCTCTCCTCTTTGCCTCCCTCCAAATTGCCCCTACAGCAAGATTTTTTTCCTCCTCCATCTGGCTCTCTTTCTCTCCCCCCCCCCACCGGCAAATTAAAGGTTTTTTGGGGGGAAGGCTGGGAGGGGAACCTTGCAAATGGGATTAGAAATTCAGAACCTTAATCCTTGAGCCCCTTAAAAGCCTTTTGGGCTGGCAGGTAGCACCCCGAAGGGGTCTGAAAACCTCTCCGGGCAGGGGGGGGGGTCTTTGCAGCCCAAAAGGGCCTTTTTTTCAAGTCCCAGCCAGCCCAGCCTGTGAAAAGAGGGGGGGCGAGTTCCTACAACCCGGCCTATTTCCTCCCCCCCAAAGCGTTCCTGTCCGGGCAGACGCTGGAGGACGTGACCCACACCAAGGCCTCTTTGTCACAGGCAGAACTTGCGATGCTGAAGCTATTTCTGGATTGGACCCCTTTGGCTCCTTAATGGCCTCCATATGACAGGAGCAGGCCTTAAATGGAGACGTGGAGCCTTGCAACCCGTTTCCCCCGAGATCCTCCTCCCTTCCTCCGTCTCGACAACAGTTCGGCAACAGTTCGGCTTTCGGCACTCGGCTTCCAACAGCTTTAAAGGGATGTTTGTGCTTCGCACAGGTGCCCCAAACAGGGTAGACGCCCCCCCCCCCCGAAGACCAAAACCAATGGAATCTGGGCAGAAAGGGAGTGTCCACTTAAAAAAAATTAAATACTTTATTTATATCTCTCCTTTATCGTTTTAATAAGTCACTCAAGGCTCCGGACATATAATAATAATGACAATGACAATGATAATGATAATAATGATGATGATGATGATGATGATAATGATAATGATAATGATAATGATAATGATAATGATAATAATAATAATAATAATAATAATAATAATATAAAGTTGGAAGGGACCTTGGAGGTCATCTAGTCCAACCCCCTGCTCAGGCAGGAAACCCTACACCATTTCAGACAAATGGCTGTCCATTCTCTTCTTAGAAACCTCCAGTGTTGGTGCATTCACAGCTTCTGGAGGCAGGTGGTTCCACTGGTTAATTGTTCTCACTGTCAGGAAGTTTCTCCTTAGTTCCAGGTTGCTTCTCTCCTTGATTTGTTTCCATCCGTTGCTTCTTGTCCTGCCTTCAGGCGCCTTGGAAAATAGCTTGACACCCTCTTCTTTGGGGCAGCCCCTGAGATACTGGAAGACTGCTATCCTGTCCCCCCTCGTCCTTCTCTTCGTTAAACTAGACAGACTCAATTCCAGCAACCGTTCCTTATATGTTTTAGCCTCCAGTCCCCTAATCATCTTTGCTGCTCTTCTCTGTACTCTTTCTAGAGTCGCAGCATCTTTTTTACTATAGAAAGAGTATCTAATACTCCTTCCTCGTCCTATTTTCTCACAACAATAACCCTGTGAGGTGGGTTGCGCTGAGAGACAGCAGCTGGCCCAAAGTCACCCAGCCATCTTTCACGCCTAAGGCAGGACTAGAACTCACCGTCTCCTGGTGATTGGCCCAAAGTCACCCATTTGCTTTTGTGCGTAAAGTAGGACTAGAACTCCCCATCTCCTGGTGATTGGCCCAACGTCACCCAGCTGGCTTTCATGCCCAAGATGGGACTAGAACTCACCGTCTCCTGGTGATTGGCCCAAAGTCACCCAGCCAGTGATGGGATTCAGCCAGTTCGCACCACTTTGGCAGAACCGGTAGCTAATTTTTTCTTGCCCAGGCTCAGAACGGACTTCCGGAAGCGGCATCCACACAGAGAACCGGTTGTTCACCTATTTGAATCCCACCACTGCACCTAACACCATTCATGAGTAAGGCGTGACTAGAACTCGCTGTCTCCAAGTGATTGGCCCAAAGTCACCCGGCTGGCTTTCATGCATGAGGTGCGACTAGAACTCACCGTCTCCTGGCGATTCGGCCAAAGTCACCCGGCTGGCTTTTGCACCTAAGGTGGGATTAAAACTCACTGTCTCCCAGTTTCTATCCTGACGCCATAATTCCTAGACCAAGAGTTGGCAACTTTGGCTCTTTTATGACTCGTGGACTTCAACTCCCAGAATTCCTGAGCCAGCTATGCTGGCTCAGGAATTCTGGGAGTTGAAGTCCACGAGTCATAAAAGAGCCAAGGTTGCCTACCCCTGACCTAGACCAAATGTACGGTGAGATTTTTCACAAAAACATCAGTCTCTAGTCAGTGATACTGAAGGGGAAAAGAAATGAAAATTTGAGATCATCAAAAAAACAACTATGCTCGGAATTCTTGCCTGCTGTTCTGATTGCAGCCCCTCCCACCCCATAAAAAATGTAGATAGGAAATGCACAAAAACGAGGCCCCGGAATCCCCCCCTCTCGGGAACCGACAAGAAGAGACTTAATTGCAGTACGTCACATCTCGATTCTAGAAAATAAAAATAAAAATTCATTCCTCTCCTTCCCGGGATTAGAACTCAGAGCTGAAAGTGGGCGATGGTGGAGAGGCGAAAAAAGGAATGGAGGGCTGGAGGGGCAACCAGGAAGAGGGAGATATGCAGGAGGTGTAGTAGCCCAAACAAGAAAATCAGTCCAGTCTCCAGAGCATCAGGATAATATTCAGAAGTCGCTCGGAGAGACCCCCACCCTGATTCACTGGAGTATAAGGGAGGGGGAGAGAGAAAATCCAGCATAATCAGACTTGGGAGATGCTGACATTAAAGCCAACTTCAATCAAAGCAGTTTTTAGACTTTTTCCTGGTATGTTCTGCCTGGGTGGGGTGGGGTGGGGTGGGGTGGGAGGTTGACAGCTTTTTTTGATCAGGGGTCAATCTGCCTGCTGTATCTTTGTAACTAGGTGGAGTTAAACCTTGGCTGGTGCCTTTTCACAGCAGGTCAAACTCAGCTGGGCTGTTAAGTCTGAAAAACAGCCCTAAAACCCTTTTATTTCCAGTGCTATTGTTAACTTTCAACAACAACAACAATAATAATGATGATAAAGTTGGAAAGGACCTTGGAGTCATCTAGTCCAACCCCGTGCTCAGGCAGGAAACCCTACACCATTTCAGACAAATGGCTGTCCAGTCTCTTCTTAAAAGCTTCCAGTGTTGGAGCATTCACCGCTTCTGGAGGCAGGTGGTTCCACTGGTTAATTGTTCTCACTGTCAGGAAATTTTCTCCTTAGTTCCAGGTTGCTTCTCTCCTTGGTTAGTTTCCATCCGTTGCTTCTTGTCCTGCCTTCAGGTGCTTTGGAGAATAGCTTGACTCCCTCTTCTTTGGGGCAGCCCCTGAGATACTGGAAGACTGCTATCATGTCCCCCCTTGTCCTTCTCTTCCTTAAACTAGACAGACCCAATTCCAGCAGCCGTTCCTTATATGTTTTAGTGACTATAGTGACTCTCCGTATTCAGGAACGGTGGCCCAGACAAAGGGGGCTGAAACATTTGTTTTTAGTCCAGAACATCAAGATAACATTCAGAGACCCCCACCCTGATTCACTGGAGTATAAGGGGGGGGAGAGAGACAGAAAATCCAGCATAATCAGACTTGCGAGATGCTGACATTAAAGCCAACTTCAATCAAAGCAGTTTCAGCCTTCTGACAGTGTCCGTATCCCGGCCTGGTCCACCCAAGGGGGAAAACGTTAAATATGGACCTTGCTGTAACATCACACAATAGTGTTGCAAGGGGGAGGGGGGTGTCGAGGGAAAAGGAGACACAATGGAGCACCAGGTGCAAAAAGTGTCCTTGTACACTTGTCTGGGTGGAGGGGCTTCCATTTGGCATCAGGCCAGCCCCTCTGATGGTGCTCATCCGGGGGCCGACTTCTAAGCCGGCATTCAGCTGGGGAGGGAGGGTTTTATTAAGAAATAAATTTTAAGTTTTTATAGAAGAGACTGGACAGCCATTTGTCAGAGATGGTACAGGGATTATTATTATTGTTGTTGTTGTTGTTGTTATTACGTTTTTTAAGAATAGACTGGACAGCCATTTGTCTGAAATGGTATAGGTATAGGGTTTTCTGCCTGAGCAGGGGGTTGGACTAGATGACCTCCAAGGTCCCTTCCAACTCATCATCATCATTATTATTATTATTATTATTATTATTATTATTATTATTATTATTATTATCATCATCATCATCATCATCATAACCATCATCATCGTTATCATTGTTGTTATTATTATTATTATTATCATCATCATCATCTTCACCATCATCATCGTTATTATTGTTGTTGTTGTTGTTGTTATTATTATTATTATTATTATTATTATTATTATTATTATTGATAGCAGTCTTCCAGTATCTCAGGGGCTGGCCCAAAGAAGAGGGAGTCGAGCTATTTTCCAAAGCGCCTGAAGGCAGGACAAGAAGCAACGGATGGAAACTAATCAAGGAGAGAAGCAATCTGGAACTAAGGAGAAACTTCCTGACAGTTAGAACAATTAACCAGTGGAACTACCTGCCTCCAGAAGCAGTGAATGCTCCAACACTGGAAGTTTTTAAGAAGAGACTGGACAGACATTTGTCCGAAATGGTATAGGGTTTCCTGCCTGAGCAGGGGGTTGGACTAGATGACCTCCAAGGTCCCTTCCAACTCTATTATTATTGTTGTTGTTGTTGTTGTTGTTGTTGTTGTTGCATAATTCTCTTCCATTTCTCAAATTCCCTTTGAAACCCATCTCCCCCCACTGGTTGGTGAATCAAACCACCGGCTTCTGAATTGTCTCCTTGGACAGCTTTTCCGGCAATTACACACACACACATGCAAAAAAACACGCAAACCTCAGGAAACGTCCCCTGCATTCTGGGGCTGGCCTCAATCTCGAATGTTTACTTGCAACAGCGAGACGATGACAGAATTATGTCAGCAAAGGCTGGTTTGGCTGCGGCAATCCCGTGCCAGGAGAAACCAAGAAAGGGGTTCGTGTAATTGTTTTTTGTATTTATTTTTGGGACATAAGCGGAGAAATGTGTGTATGTGTGGTGGGGTGAGAGACAGCTTTGCACATCTGGGAAGGAGATTTTGCTCTGATCGAAGAGGGCCCTGGAGCGGAGGGTGTTTTATTTACGCTTTTATCCGGGCTTTTTTGGGGGGGCTGCCAAGGGTGAGACAGGTGCAGGGAAGGGAGGGGACGGTCTCCCCATCCCCCAGCTGCAGACCTCCAAGGCACCTGGGCCAAAAAAAGGTGGATCTTTGGATCGATTCAGGCTAGCTGCAATTTTGATCCTCCAAATCGGCCATCCACAGGCACACAGAGATCAACAACAGCTACAGACAGTTAGAACAATTAACCAGTGGAACAACTTGCCTCCTGAAGTTGTGAATGCTCCAACACTGGAGGTTTTTAAGGAGAGACTGGACAGCCATTTGTCTGGAATGGGTACAGGGTTTCCTGCCTGAACAGGGGGTTGGACTAGACTCTGCTATTCTATTCTATTCTATTCTATTCTATTCTATTCTATTCTATTCTATTCTATTTAATAATAATAATAATAATAATAATAATAATAATAATAATAATAATAATAATAATAATAATAAAGTTGGAAGGGACTTGGAGGTCATCGAGTCCAACCCCCTGCTCAGGCAGGAAACCCTATACCATTTCAGACAAATGGCTGTACAGTCTCTTCTTAATGATTTCCAGTGTTGGAGCATTCACACCTTCTGGAGGCAGGTTGTTCCACTGGTTAATTGTTCTAACTCTCAGGAAGTTTCTCCTTAGTTCCAGGTTGCTTCTCTCCTTGATCAGTTTCCATCCATTGCTTCTCGTCCTGCCTTCAGGTGTCTTTGGAGAAGAGCTTGACTCCCTCTTCTTTGGGGCAGCCCCTGAGATACTGGAAGACTGCTATCCTGTCCCCCCTCGTCCTTCTCTTCGTTAAACTAGAATTACCCAATTCCAGCAACCGTTCCTTATATGCTTTAGCCTCCAGTCCCCTAATCATCTTTGTTGCTCTTCTCTGGACTCTTTCTAGAGTCTCGACATCTTTTTTACATTGTGGTGACCAAAACTGGATGCAGTATTCCAAGTGTGGCCTTACCAAGGCATTGTAAAGTGGTATTAATACTTCACGTGATCTTGATTCTATCCCTCTGTTAATGCAGCCCAGCCCTGTGTTGGCCTTTTTGGCAGCTGCAGCACACGGCTGGCTCCTATTTAAGGGATTGTCCACTAGGACTCCGAGGTCCCTCTCACAGTTACTACTATTGAGCAAGGTACCCCCTATACTATATCTGTGCATTTGGTTTTTCTTGCCTAAATGTAGAGCCTTACTTTTTTCACCATTGAATTTCATTTTGTTTCATATTCTATTCTATTCTATTCTATTCTATTCTATTCTATTCTATTCTATTCTATTCTATTCTATTCTACTCTACTCTACTCTACTCTATTCTTTTATTCCATTCCATTCCATATTTTCTATTCTATTCTATTCTATTCTATCCCATAATTCTATTCTATTCTATTCCATTCCATTCCATTACATTACATTCCAGAGGCGTATCTGTGTCCTCAGGGTCCAAGTGGCCTCAACAACCCTCTGAAAGAAGGCAAATGACCAGCGGTCTAACAAGGAGTATAAATCCTTCCCTTCCCTACCATCCAGTCAGAGCTGAAGAAGCTTCTTGGATGAGAAGCGAAACATCTTCAGAGAAAAAACAAGAAAGTCCAGTTGCTTCCTGAAAAAAGCACCTTTGGGGACAACCACGGCCTGGATGACGGGGAATCTCCACAGACATATGAAAAAGCTTCTTCTGATTTTCCAGCCTTGCTCGGCCTGCCTGGTTCGCTTCCTCTAAAGCAGGTGACGAAATTTGCTGGCCGCGGGGCAGAACTTTTAGCTTCCAGGCACAAAGGCTGCCCATAAAAGGAGAGCCATCCTGGAGCAGGCCAGGCCTTGGGATCTGGCGGGTGGGGTGGGGATCGGGGCCGGCTTTCCCGAGAACCGTGCCAATCACTCGCAGTTTCCCAGCCCGGAGAGGAGAATGCAAAGCTCCTGGCTTATTGTCACAAGGACTGAATGAGTGCATTCCACAACAAAGAGATAACACACACACACACATACCCTGGACAGTCCAAGGCCACTGGCTCCCCCCCTCCCCAGAATTGGAGGGGTGATGGGTCGCCAGTGGGCTCATGGCCAGAACAAACCAAAAAAAAAGATCTGCTTGGTTGAACTGGGGCCTTTTAAAAGATCCACTGCCAGCACTTACAGTATACATAAGCTGACTTACACACACACACACACACACACACACACACAGACACACACACACAGAGCAACTCTATGAATGGTGCTTACAGCTTTTCTCCAAGCTAAATTTGCAGATAATAAAAGAGACAATCCAATAAACAGGAGGTCTCCCCAGAACAGAAAGGGTCCCCTAAATCAAAGCAGCGCACCGAAGAATTTTCCCGTTCTAAACGTGATTAATTCCCTTTTCTTTTTGCAGGATAAGTACCAATTTCAGCTGGGCCTCCTGGCGCAAATGCAAGCATATCGTATTAACGTCTTAAATGTGGAAAGACATAAGAACTGACACACACACACACACACACACACATATACACGCCCCAAAACCCCAAATGGAACTATTGCTAAAATCCAGTCTCAGAAATCAAACACAGATTTGCAAACTTTCTATTTGCAGAGGCCAAGATGCAACGTCAACCACAGCAACAGAAACGCATCCCGTGTATTTATCAACATGACCCAAATCCCAGCTATGAAAAAAAACAAACAAAAGCCAAATAAACTTTCCCTGTAATTCAGCTCAATTACTGCATGAAAACATCCTGTTCTTTCCTTGGTGACAAATTGGATATCGTCGGTCAGCGCCTTCGGCCGAGATATTTTGGGAGCTACCCTAGGCCTAGGGAATTACCGGGTGGTGTCCCATCCAGGTGGCGACCTGACCCAACCCGGTTTGGTTTTGTGGATTTTGGCCAAGATGAACCAGATGGGACCACCTGCTCTGGATTAAACTAGTCTGCAAAGAAGATGATGAATCCCTCGCACTGTGGCTGCTTCGTGCCTTGGAACTGCTGTGGTTGCCGGCGCCCCGGCATAGTCAGCTGACTCCATCGCTGACTATAGGGGGCGAGACTCTGGCCCCCTCAGAGAGGGCACGCAACTTGGGTGTCCTCCTGGATCCACGGCTGACACTGGAAGACCATTTGTCGGCCGTGACCAGGGGGGCGTTTTATCAGGTTCGCCTGATCTACCAGTTGCGCCCTTTTCTG
>NW_015389345.1:41078-45575 GCF_001527695.2 Protobothrops mucrosquamatus
GGGACTGACCTAGGGTGAATTTTAAATAGGGAATAATTTTTAAAGATTTTAATAATGACACAGCCATTAATATATTTGGTTTTTAATTGGTTTTATAGGGGAAATGTTTTTTGTGTTGTTTTTTAACATGCTGTGAGCCGCCCTGAGTCCCGTGGGGAGAAGGGCGGCATAGAAGTTAGTGATAAATAAATAAAATAAATAAATAAATAAAATAGTAAAAACATTTTAAATGGACTTTGTTTCACAACTTTTCCACTGATGTGCCCAGAATGAGCATGGGAAGGGGGTGGGCCAAACCTCTCACATAGCCCCCCCAGCCTTCTCTGAAGTGGGGTCCTGGTGCCTGAAAGGCAGTCATCTGCCTGGGGTCCACGGTCCGGAGAGAAACCAGGAGCAAAGTTTGAAGGCAGGACAAGAAGCCAGGGATGGAAACTCATCAAGGAGAGAAGCAACCCAGAACTAAGAATAAATTTCCTGACACTTAGAACAATTAATCCGTGGAACGACTTGCCTCCAGAAGTCGTGGGTGCTCCAACACTGGAGGCTTTTAAGAAGAGACTGGACAGCCACTTGTCTGAAAGGGTATAGCGATGGGGGTCTCGGGGTCTTCTTGGGACTGCAGACTCTCCATAGACACTAGCTAGGAAGTGTGAATGTTACTCTTTATAGAATAACAGAATTGGAAGGGACCTTGGAGGTCTTCTAGTCCAACCTGCTCCTCAAGCAGGAGACCTTATATTATTCCAGACAATTGGCTGTCCAGGCTCTACTGAAAACCTCTGGTGATAGAGCACCCAAAACATCTGGGAGGAGGAGGAGGAGGAGGAGGAAGAAGAGGAAGCAGAAGAGAAAAAGGAGGAGGAGGAGGAGGAGGAAGACGACGACGACGACAACGACTATGGGGTCACTAGTGTTCTCTCAGTTTGGTAGTTTTCTTGCAGACGTTTCATTACCCAACTATGTAACATCATCAGTGCTAGAAGGGAGCAGGGTTTGTCGAGAGGAGGAGGAGGAGGAGGAGGAGGAGTATTGGGTCCTTGGTGTTCTCTGAGCTTAATTTCTTGCACACATTTCATGACCCAACTAGCTAACATTATCAGTGTTAGAAGAGATTCGCTCTCATTTTATGTCCAAGCGGCCTGCCCTGTCGATATTGGTGGGAGTGATCCTGGTGGATCCTTGACTGGGCTTTTGTTTACCATTTGATCGTTTGCCTGACTTGGGGGGCTCCTTGATTGGAACATGGTTTGTTTCTTGACTGTCGGTCTAACATGGTGTTTGTCTCTGGGAGTCGACTGCTGGCCAGGCATTTTGGCTTTTTGTTTTCTTTTGGGCTTTTTGTCCCCCAAGCTGCTTTTTCAAGAGGCAACTGGACTTTCTTCTTTTTCTCTGAAGACGTTTTTGCTTCTCAACCGAGCATCTTCATAGGCTTTTGGCTTTTTGACAGTCTCTTGAACGGTATGTAAGCGTTGTTTATCTCTATGTGCCTGCTCATGGCCAATTTGTAAAGAAACAAACAAACAGAAAGAGAGATTTTGATGGGTTGATTATGGATGGATGATGTTCCAATGAGTCTTTCTCGCCTCCTAGATAGATTTTATCCAAGACTATCTCTCCCTAATCTAGACGTTCGGTCTTCCAAGGGTGCTCCCAGCACTCATGTAAGCGAGCCTGTCCCCTAGCTCCGGGCATCCTCTTCTCTTTCCAGTAGAGATTTACAAGGAGTATAGCAGAATAACAGAACAGAATAACAGAGTTGGAAGGGATCTTGGAGGTCTTCTAGTCCAACCCCCTGCTAGGCCTGGAAACCCTATACCGTTTCGGACAAATGGCTGTCCAGTCTCTTCTTAAAAACTTCCAATGTTGGAGCACTCACAGCTTCTGGAGGCAGGTTGTTCCACTGGTTAATTGTTCTAACTGTCAGGAAGTTTCTCCTTAGTTCCAGGTTGCTTCTCTCCTTGATTAGTTTCCATCCATTGCTCCTTGTCCGGCCTTCAGGTGCTTTGGAGAAGAGCTTGACTCCCTCTTCTTTGGGGCAGCCCCTGAGATACTGGAGCACTGCTATCATGTCCACCCCTGGTCCTTCTCTTCATTAAATTAGACAGACCCAAATCCCGTAACTATTCTTTGTATGTTTTAGTCTCCAGGTCTTTAATCATCTTAACTGCTCTTAGTTGCTTTTTGCACTTTTTCCAAAGTCTCAAAATCTATTTTGTAATGTGGCGACCAAAAGTGGATGCAGCTACAGTATTATGTCGCACCTAGTCCTTTTCACTAAACTAGTCATACCCCAATTCTAGCAACCGTTCTTCATATATTTTAGCCTTCGGACCCCTGATCCTCTTGGTTGCTCTTCTCTGCACTCTTTCTAAGTTCTTAAGATAAGATAAGATAAGATAAGATAAGATAAGATAAGATAAGATAAGATAACCTTTATTGTCATTTTTATACTGTGGGCACAATGGCACACATCAAAAATGAAATTTAGTTGCCCGCTCTCAAAGTGAAACACATACATGACACACACCTAAACATACTAGAGCAGTGATGGCGAACCTTTTAGAGACCGAGTGCCCAAACTGCAACCCAAAACCCACTTATGCATCGTCGGGTGCCGGGTAGGAATGGCCAATTGGGTGGGCATGGCTACGGTGGTAATGGCAGAGTGGGTGGGACTAAAAAGTTCAATCAATCAATTCCAACTTTGCAAGATCTTTTTTTTCCCCGCGAGAAGTTGAAATTGACTGATTGAACCTTTTTTTTTTTTTTGCACACGGCGGCGGAGGCCTAAAGCGAAAAGGTTTTATAAAACCCAGCTGAAGGCCCAGGACTGGGGCGACAGTGCGCGTACCCACAGAGAGGGCTCTGAGTGCCGCCTCTGGCACCCGTGCCATAGGTTTGCCACCACTGTACTAGAGTGACATTAGGAATGTAATCATATCAAAATAGTACTTTAAACTCATTACTGAAATCAAGTCAAGAATCGATAATTAGCAAAGGCAGCCAGCAGGATAAGAACTGTCGGTCAGAATAAAGAATAAATGAGGATTTCCCTTCCAGTTTGGAACAGTCTCTCCCTACTTTAACAGGTCAAGCGACATGTAAATTTGTAAAGCCCTGTGTTCTCTCTCGAAAGAAACATCTAAAGTTTTAGATGTGATCGTTTTAGTCCCTGGGCAAAAATTCTAGCCCATACATGGTTTTTAGGTTAAACGACATGCAGGATCCGCATTGTTTGTTAAAAGTTATTTTTTGACATTTGTGCATACTCTCATAACTCGGCTTGCCAATCTTCTAAAGAAGGAATTATGTATATTTTACACACACACACACACACACAGGATAAAGTCTCTTAGCAGCTGTACCCAGCCAAGTGCACAGGCCTTGTAGAAAGGTAAGGCTTAATAATGCTAAACAGAAAGACAGGTTTTTGAGACACACACACACACACACACAGATACAGACACAAAACACACACCAGGGACTTCTCTGGCTAGATCAGTAGGTCCCCCACCCCTTCCCCCCCAAACCACTTCTCAACGGTGTCCCCTTCCACCCAGACACCCGCTCCCAACCCTTACGGACGTTGCAAGCTTGCTGAGGATAACGTGCGAATGGCACAAAAGACCACACGTGAGCCCCCCACCCACCCACCTCCTCCCCACAACCAGCCTTCAATCTTTCTCTCTCCATTGGCGGTTTCAGCCAGCCTGTTTCGTTGGACTGGGCAGCTTCCTGCGGGCGGGAAGACCACCCAAGGCGCTGGCTTGACTGGGAAGACCCCCTCCCCGACCCCGGTCGGCCCTACCTCGCCCCTCGCCCCGCGGAGATTCGAGGGCAAGCCCGGCTGTCCGCTGCTCTCTCGCCCGGCGGCTCCGGAGCCGCTGCTGCTGCTGCTGCTGGTGGTGGTGGTCGCAGCGCCTGGGACCCTCCGCGCCAGGCTGCTCCAGCTGGGCGCAGAGCATCGTCCGCCGGAACAGCCCCGCGCAGCTTTTGCCCAGCTGCTCGGCCGGCCAGGGCGCAGCGCTCCGAAAGAAGCAGGGGGCAAAATACAGCCGGGGGTCGGGTGGCCCACAGGGGAAGTCTGGCGTGGGAGGGGGAGAGGAGGAATAGGATAATAGCATGGAGTAATAGAGTTGGAAGGGACCTTGGAGGTCTTCTAGTCCAGCCCCCTGCTCAGGCAGGAGACCCTGTACCATTCCGGACAAGTGGCTGTCCAGTTTCTTCTTAAAAACTTCCAGTGTTGGAGCATTCACGGCTTCTGGAGGCAGGTTGTTCCACTGGTGAATTGTTCTAAACGTCAGGAAGTTTCTCCTTAGTTCTAGGTTGCTTCTCTCCTTGATGAGTTTCCACCCGTTGCTTCTTGTCCTGCCTTCAGGGGCTTTGGAGAACAGCTTGACCCTCGTCTTCTTTGGGGTAGCCCCCTACCCCAATACTGGACTACTGCTATCATCTATCTCCCCTACTCCTTCTCTTTTATTATTATTATGATGATGA